>NC_044906.1:8414746-8554417 GCF_001633185.2 Quercus lobata | reverse complement strand
AGGCATGCAGCGCCCTTCTTTTCGTGAAATTATTCAGTGTATTATGAACTACACTAGTACTCCCTCATTTGACATAAAAGAGAATCTCACTTGTAAGTTACAGATAGGGTTGTTCACATGTCGGTTTGGGTTGGGTTTGTGCCCTACCTGCAACTGACCCCATCAAATTGGGTAAGGAATTTTCAGATTTGCAACTGACCCATAAAGGTATCTGGTTGGTCGATTTGAGTTTTTGTCGGGTGGTGGTCAGTTTCGAGTGAAGCTAAAAACCACCAAAAAGCAGCGAGATATTGTTTGATCCAATGAGATCTCACCATATCCATCCTAGATCCGATAAGATCCCGTCGGATCTAGAGGGATTTCCACCAAATTGTACAGACAATTCGTTGGATTTGATGAATTTCTGTTGAATCTGGAGTATCTCTGCCAGATTTAACTATATTGGTCGTTGAAATCGACCGTATCTAGCTAGAAAAGTCATCGAAAAGCTTGAGAAATCACTAAAATTGATGTATTTTGTTAGGTGGGTTTCACGGGTTTTGGAGGAGGAGACCCAAAATCTATTCATTGGTGTTGGGTTTTTAAAGGTCGAGAGCCACATCCAACTACCAGAGCAATCAGATCGGGTGGCAATAGGTTGAGTACGATTGGGTTTTGTGGGTTGGTCATGTGGGGTGGACACTTGACACCCCTAGTTACACACATGTCACCAACATTTGGTTGCATTTTCTTTTATTGCTTCTTCAAAAATTATGTGAGAGAAAGCTGTAGTTTACCTAATGGATCAAATAATTAATTTCTCCTTTTTCACCGCGTTAAGTCTTGATAACAAAAGTCAAAGTGCAAATTCAGTTGAATTAGTTAATCTTTTTATTGTAAATTTTTTTCCTTTCTGTACAGTATGTGTCACCTGTAGATCTTCCATATAAACAAAGTATGATATCAATGTACGTATAAAAATTGTATGAGTTAAAATAAATAAATAAATAAAATTACGAGTCTCAATGTGTTTTGAAGTAAGCCAATAGCCCCACAAGAGGTGCATTTATGTACGTGGTTGGCTCTGATTGCACAAAATCTGCTCGAGAATCATTGTATGAGTCTTTGATATCAGGTCCTCCAACAACAGCCCCTATAAGCAAGTTTGGATTAGGGTTGTTGCTGCTAAAATATGGGGTTCCACCTTTACAATCAATGGGCCCTGGTTGTTGATTAATTGAAGGTAAGGAAGATCCACGATGGTGTATCCTCTGAGGAAACTTCTTTCCATATCCCACCATGTATGACATGTTCAATGGGTTACTTCCTAGTATATAATCCACCTGCATCAATAGCATTATAAATGTCAACCTTAATTTATATATATTCTACTCCTAAGTTTAATTAAGTCCTAACACTTGGGTCTTTAAGAAAGCCATTGGAAAGTTAGCAGATCTTCTCTTAACATAACCCAAATCTTCCTTTTTGTCTTTCTTATTCTTTACTTGAATTTTGAGTAAGTTAAATTACTAGTTTAGTAGTCCTTCATTGATTTGGTAAAGTTCAATTTGATTTCTTGACTGTTAATTATATCAACAAGTCCCACTCTAAAAAAAAGAAGGCCCTACAATTATTATAATTGCAATGAGATCTCGTTCTAATACGGATATGATACGGCATGACATATATCCAAAAATGGTCACACGTTATTTTTTTGGTGTTCTGTCTAATATATTTATTGGAGCACTTGTCTGAAACTTCACCCTAGGAAGGTGATAGATTCATTTGGCTTCAAATGTCACAATGATTAACAAAAATTCAAGTGAAAAAACGATTTCTGAATTCTGAATCATCTTAAGAAACAGAAAAAGAATTGCAATATTTGAAAACTCCGATTCATGTGGGAAATGATTAAATACCCTTTCCATTTTAATGAGGCACCTAGTAATAATAACCAGATGAAATTTTCTACTTTTTGGAGTGATTGCTAATATGCTATTCTTTGAGAAAACATAATCAAAGTTGATCAAATTATACCATTTTGAAAAACCATGAAATGCATGCATACATACCTGTCCTCTGGCAACTTGTATAAGCCTAGCCGGAGTGGCAACAACTCCACCACAATGAATCACTCTATTTCCTTGACTCAAATAGCGAGCATAAACAACAAGAAGAAAGGACAAAGCTGTCGGATGTTGCAAGTTACTTCCCCCCGGTTTGAATAAAAGCCCACCTGATCAATTTAAATATTAGTAATTTTATCAATAAAAGTAATTATTAATACTCAAATGGAACATATATAAGAAAGAAGTTAAATATGTTAGAGATATGAGTTTAGGATTAACAGCCCACTGTCTTATATAAACTGCCTCATTCCAAATTGAACAATTAATCATTGGGATGATACTCATTATAAAAAAAGAAATTAAAAAAAAAAAATATATATATATATATATATATATATATCATTGGTAGCCTACTTTGCTTTGGGTAGGTTTTTCACTCTACCTTGGCTCATCCCTTCCCGCCCAATGTGTGTGTGTATATATATATATATATATATATATATATAGTACATATCTTATTTTTATTTTATTTTTATAAAAAATACATATCCTATCTATAATTTATATTTTTAAAACAATCATATTACTATTTCTAAAACAATTATTTCTCTCTTACTCAATACTCTCACATATGCCTCTCTTTTTTGTTGCCCATCTCCATATCAACAATGCTTAAGTCATCTTATTAGAGATGACAAAATACCTCCAACTTGTCATACCCTCTTACTTGCGCTATTGTCCCGAAGAACAGACAGAACACTCATAATCTAATCCCGCTTTGCCCAATTGCCATCATCACTTTAGCGTGGAGTTTGTCTTGTTATAAATTCCAAGTCTTGTACGGTTGCTTAACTCAAATAATACAATTTTTTCTATCCACACTCAAGATAAATCTGGTCTAGGATTGAAACACCACTCAACACTTTATTTTGTGCAATTAGATTATTCCCAACACTGATGTCAATAATGCCAATATAGCTGCGATAGAATTACCTGGAGAATATTGGACTGAAACTGTTGGTGATTCAGGTAACACAGTACACACAAACTTGTCCGCATTAGGAATGAAGGGACTAAAATTTGGGTTGCTATTCATCACCAACTGCTAATTCAAAAAGTCATAACAAATAAATTAATACATTGAGCACAAGAATTCTATGGAAATTAAAGAAAATAAGTAATTATGCATGCAAGTATGTACTTACATTGGAAACAAGTATGCTAATTCCGGCGTGCTTTGTGTCCCATCCAAATTCAGCATAACTTCCACCACTATATGAAAAACCATTTATATTTTTGACAACAGTGTTTTCCAAATTGTGTATATTCTCTACAACATAATTCCAGTAATTAGAATCTTTACTTGCTCGATATAACCATGCAGCTCCCCATAGCAATTCATCCTGTAAGAAATTGTCTTGTCAACAATGTAATTTTACCAATTTAACTATACCAATTCATGGATTAACTTGCCCAAAAAAAATAAATAAATAAAAATTGTAGTCATCTTGGTGAATGGTTCTAGCTAGAATAACAACCAAAGCATTCAGTCTAAAAAGTGAGAACAAATACATACAGAATTTTTTATTTTTTTATAAAATACATTCAAAAAGTTATTAAGTACTCTTCAACTAGGATGATATTATTATTTTTTAATTGAAATAAGCTAGTAACCTATTATAAAATTAACTTTTCACTTAACTTTCTAACCCATACATTGAATTAGTTGGGTTGATTTATTGTTATAAAGTAACACCTCATCTGCAATTTAGAAATACCTAATAATTACTCATATAACATGATGTGTACACACTTAAGCTATTAATTAATATGCTTATATTTTGAGATTGTAATTTGTAAATTATGGTCAAAGGCATAATTTGTTACATGTCCGAATGGGATTTTGCATATTGGAAATTCATACATTCTTATGTGAAAATTAGTACGATATATGATACATGTTGAATTATCATCTTAATTACTAGTTGATTAACAACTTTCTGATGCACACCTGATAGCCACTGAAATCACAATAAAACGGGCACACCCATCGGCCAATACCATCATTATAAGATCCCTGGTACTGATTCGCAAATTCGAAAACCTAATCCATACACAAAAAATAGTCATCAATGATTAAGCAAACATGTTTATTCATTTTAATAAATAAATAAATAAAAGCAATGTTTACAACGTTCCTTCTCTGATTGTTTTGACATTAACATTTTCTGAAAAATGAATCATTTTTCGAAAAGCATTTTTTAGAAAATTATTTCAGTATTCTATATTTGGTAGCGTCCTTAGAATGAGTTGAAAAACTATCTCTTAACTTTTCTTATTTAACTTCGCATGAGATAGAATTGTTTTCCTTATTTAGTTTTGCGTGAGATAAAGGGTCTGTTTGGTACATGTGTTTAAAAACTGAAAATTATTGTTTGAAAACATTTGTGGAAATATGTGTGGGTGAAAAAGTGTATGGAAATACGTGTAATGTTGTTTAAAAACTAAAAATAGTTGTTTGAAAATACAAACCAAACACCCCCAAAGTCTTTTTCCAAAGAATTTAGCAAAAAACAATAAAAAAAAAGTTAAGAAATAATTTTCTTTTGATCCATTTATTACCAAACACAGGAAAATGCAAAAAATTATCTTTACATAATATTTTCCAATGAAACAAACGGAGTTTAGCTAACTAAATTGGACATGAGACTGACTTGTGGCTATTTAGGACACAAGTCACATCTTTATTGAATATAAATTATTTGTCTTATTCTAAGTGTTTCACTTTATACTTTACCAATTGTAGTATGATATGTGGTTGATTTTTTCCAATTTAAACTTTATTTACTTTATAAGGGGAAAAAAAGAACATATGATATAATGTGATTTGGTAAAGTATAAAGTGAAGTAGAGGATTTTAATTAATACTTGGCTAGTGAACTCAAGCACATGAAGCAAGCAGGAAAAAAAAAAAGAGCAAAAATATATATATTTTAACAAAAGAAAAAAAAAAAAAATATATATATATATATATATATAATTTTCTAAATAAGAGGATGTGGGTCTCATTTACCGTTCTAGCCCTACTAAGAAGCCTTGCAGAATATTCAAGATCAATGGCTCTAAACACCAAGGAAGAGGCTGCAAGTGCTGCGGCAATTTCAGCTGAAACTTCAGAGCCAGGGAATTGTTTGCTCACAGCATAGGAGGTTCTAGGTGTGTCCATGTCTTCAGGTCTCTCCCAACAATTGTGGTCAGCATATGGGTCACCAACTTGGGCATAGACAAAGCCAGGGATGCTTGTGGCCTTGAGAAAATAGTCTGTGGCCCATTTAATAGCATCCAAAGCATTTGAAAGGTCCGAGCCCATGGAATTTCCAAACTCTAATACACTCCATGCCAAAATTGTTGTTGAGAATGCCATTGGAAAGTTGAATTTGACATTGTCACCAGCATCATAGTATCCACCTACCAAATCAACCTAGGGATGGCATGGAATTATCAATAAGTTTAGCTATATACAAAAAATTTCATAATTTTTTTCTTAACTGTTTAGATAGTTTTAGTATATTGTGATTAGTATATAATAAAAATTATGTTAGTAATAGACCTATATGAATATAAACAATGTTTTCTTTTTCAATGACAATTAAATTCAATACAACTATGTTTAAATTTAATTAGGGAATCTAATTAATATACTATATATAAGGCACTATACTTAAGTTTTGTCCTACTTAAGTACCTAAGTTTAGGAAGATGATGTTCATAAAAATAAATAAATAAAAAATTCAGAAAAATGACACGTTGTTAAATTTTATATACGTGTTTGAACGTTTGCTTGAATTTATTTAAACTAATTTATATATATCATAGTTTGGCCCCCAAGCAAAAATTCTTAGCTCTACCTCAGTTTGTATTGTTTTGGGATTATATGTACTCGATAGTTGATAGTTGATATAACTTGAAAATGTTCGTCAAACTATTTTATTCAATTGCATAGGATTAAATTGTTTAAAAATTTTAAAATGCTTGGTTGTTATGTGAAAAAAATAAAAAATAAAAATTAGCCAAAAGCGTATTTGTTTTGAAGTGCTCAATTTGCAATAAACAGAAATATATTAATTGGCCTCAGAGTCATCTAAATCAGTTATCACATATTAATTTCACCATTTAAAAAAAAAAAATTTACTTTCTAACAAAAGTCTTAGAAAATTGGTGAAGAAAATGAAATTCAGTATTAAAAAAGTAAGTCTTTTCTGAAGCTTCTTGAGGTTACATTGATGAATAAAATGCAGGCCCACAAATTATGAACAATTGTTTCAATAAAATAAAATAAAAAGTTGATTAATCCCTTTCCCTCGGTAGTTCACATAAATTTGACCACAAGTTACAATTTCTGTTTTCTGAAAGGAATTGCAAGATATTAAAAACTAAGGTTGTCAAAATTGGGATCTTACGTAGGATCGTTAAAGGCAGGTGGGATCATAGATTGTATGATCGAATCGTGAATTGTAAGATCCTACATATTTTCAAATTTAAAGCAAAAAACACATTGATAATGACTTTGTATGTTGAATAATCACGTAAATTATAAATTCATCGATAAAAAAACTAAGATTTACATCATATGATATAATTTGCATGTCATACATTGCTAAGTCTATACTAACGAAACAAATATATTTAAGTTTTGACCCAATGTATTTAAAAAGTTCAATAAATATTTAATTAGCAACCAAATACCAAAATATTTATCAAAAAATATGGAAAATATTTTCCAAGTTTGAAATCCAAAATAAGTTAGCAAATGGGAACTAACTAATTACAATATGAAATCCAAAAGTAAGAGGAAGATTAAGGTGAAGTGAACATAATTATTCTCATTCTGAGGTTCTTATAACCACTATCCCAAATTCCTAATCATCATCCATTTCATCATCTATGTAAACATTATATATTTGTATACTAGAGCTGCAAAAAATATCAAAATACAATTTCACACTCAACTATTCAAGTTATAACGCTTAGCAACAATTAAAGAGCATGTTCAAAAAAAGCAATCAATCAATATACAAATACAAGCATATCTGATAAAATTATATATAAAAAAATATTTTAGTAATATTAGAACATAAGTTAGTATGTTGATCAAACAAATTTAACAACATTATAGCTTAAAATGCAGCAAAACCAACGTCAAATTCTTCATTTAGAAATGATGAAGCATTCCTTCATTTTGATTACAAGTGAACTAGAAACTAAAAAACATTTACTTAGGTTAACATAATTTTATAAAAATAAAATAAAAAGTCATACCATCACAACATGAAAAAATGAAAACCCTTAAACCTTCGTCAAAACAAAAAATTTATGCCATTAAAAAAAAAAAAAAAAACCAAAAATTTATGTTTTTGGTAGGATCGGTAAAATCACATACAATCCTACACAATTCTTCATACAATCCTACCATTTTTACGATCCTAGTGCGATCCTAAACGTTTTGGTGAGGTTGGATCATAAAATCTTGCAATCCTACGATCCAAATCGCGATTTTGACAGCCATATTAAAAACTAAGAATTATGTTTCTTTAGAGAGGAATCGTACCCAAAACCATTTTTTTAATCCTTCAAATTACTTCTTTAATTTGAGTCATTGTTAAGGATCCTCATCTTTCAAACTATTCTAATTTTCAACATTTTTTTAATGCAATTTTCCACAGAATTTATATGAGACTAGACCCAAAGAATTCAAGCAAATTAAAGAAGTTAACCAAAAAAATAATCACATGGACATGGACAGGTAATTGGCATTCAATATTAAAAGAGATATTATCAACTTAGGTGGTTACTATTACTCAATGGGCAACTGGACAATTTTCCGTTATGTTTATTAAAGCAAATCTTCCCAAATTTGTAACACTTAAATTCAACTCGCTAATAACTGCCGTAAGTTACAATAATCAAAATCATTCATTAAAATCACAAAATGATCCCCTCTTAACTTATTTTCTAAACTCACAAGCATGGAAAACCACAAACCAATTACTTTTTTCTCTCAGAAACTAGATTAATTACCTTTTTCAACCTGAATACACCAAAAGATTTTGTGTGTTTGTGTTTGTATTTTATCCAATGGAGTCAATTCCATACCGTACTGGCCGGTATCACCGGAATATACCGTATCGGCAAGCAAACCGGTACATATAACCCCCCCCCCCCGGTTTCGTACCAGAAAAAATACCGGCCGTATCGGCCAATTTCGGGCAATATTGGCCAATATAGAAAAAAGTTTTTTTTTTTTTTTTTTAAGTTTTGTAATTTTTGAATTTTTGTTAAGGCAGAATGGTAACTTATTTGCATTAACTTATTAGTATTATTTGTTTTCTTAGTATGCAATGGTAACTTTTAAGCTTTCTATTTTTATATTGTGTTTTTTTTTTTTTCCTTTTAATTGATACTAAATTCTAAAATCATGAATAATTAGTTCTGAATTGAGGAAATTTTTTATGGTAAACTTTTATATTTATTATAATATATACACACACACTCATACATATATTTATATATATATATATATTTTATAAATATAAAAAATAGCGGTAAACCCGAAACGGTACACCGGTATTGACCGGTATCCGAAATATATCGTACCGCTAGCAAAACCGGTACAGCGTCCGGTACAGTATTGACTCCCTTGATTTTATCATAATATTGTTTGGAACTTTTGCTATGGTAAACTAGCAATAGCACATTCAAATTTTTCATTCTACTAAAAAAAAAAAAAAAAAAAAATCTTTGACATCAAAAATTGATCAAACAATGCAAGAGAAGCAAAATTTAGGTACAATACTTAGATACTGTTTCTTAGATTTCCCTCTTAAGATTTAGCCACGTGATTATAATTACCTAAAATACACTTCTACTTTATGAGAAAAAAGCCACATAGCTGTATCTTAAAAGTAGAACCTAAATAATAGCACCTAAGTATTGCATCTAAGTCTTACCCATAAAAAAGTACTCTCTTACTCTATTTATAAGTCATAACCATATAAAATTTAGACAGCATGTTGAGTAAGTGGTAAGTGCAATAATCAAAGAGCAATCTTAATAGTGCTAACACAATAAGTTCTAATCTTATCATATCTATGACCAAAAAAAGACTTTAACTACAAGAAGAGATAAAAAGACTTACACCGATGTCAAAACCATCACGAAGAGCTGAATCCTTCCTCCAAGTCATTCTTTGATTAGGGGGTAATTTCCCTGATCTCTGGCCTTCAAAGAACAAGATACTCTTCGACAACGCGTCCCCATAATCATGTGAAGCCACCTTTGTCGCCACCACCATTGTCATCGCAACCAAAACCAACAACCATTGAACTTGACTCATTGTCTCAATTGTTTTTTCCCTCTCTTTCTCAACACAACACTGCCTTTTAACTTATAGTATCTTTTCTAGGATATAGTATCATACATATGACAATAGGAGCTATACATATATAAACATAGGCTATGAGAAAATGCAAGAGAAAGAGTACATACTCGCATTTAGTACTTTAGAGGGAAGCAATGATTCTCTTTTACTAAGGAATTGAAGGGAAACATTCAATTCATCCAGTAGAGAAAGAGAGAGAGTCATACACACACAATTGGGAGAGAAACACTTCTTGCGCCCCCTTATAAGATGGTGAATGTTGGTTACAGTGTATTTAGATAAATGGATTTGTAACGGGTACCATTAATACTTCAAGTCATGCATACTTCTTCTTCCTTCTCTTTTGGCGGTTAGGTACCATATAATATATCTCACACCAAAGAAACTGAAACCCAACGCATATACTTAAGTACTATATAATATGATATATACAATACTAAAGAAACTTGCACCCAATGTATATAGTTTGCAAGAGCATTATATATGTCATTCAAATTCCAAGCCAAATAACTATGTTCATATTTAAATGTGCCAAGGTCACTTGAATTTTTTGCTGTTCCAAAGCTAACATCATGTGTCATACTGTCATGTCCTACTAGTTGCAACAACAAACTTACAAAAACGGTTTATCTTCAAGAAAATTTCTTGAAAACTATTAGTTTCAGTCTCTAACGACAATAATATTGTACTTTTATCTATATGTTGATAGTTTTGATATAAAATTATCAAAACTCCAATGTAATGATGGTCTTGAATTGGTGGATTGCAAAAGGAAAATTTTTTATAAAAATAAAATAAAATTGGTGGATTGACTATAGTTTTGTGTCAAAAACTAATTATATGTATTGCGGATGTAATGGAAGACCAATGTATGAAAATCTCATATAATTTTTTATATAAAACTATCAAAACCCCGATGTAAAGCAAGTTTTTTTTTTTTTTTTTTTTAAATGGTGGACACTGGATTGTCTATTGTTTTGTGTCAAAAACTAATTATATTTACCGTTTTAATGGAAGACTAATGTATGAAAATCTCATACAAAAAGAAACTTTAAAAAAAAAAAAAAAAAATTTCATTTTTCCTTATTTTAAGGTTTTACATGATTCATCTCATGAGTCATGATCTCTCCCCCAAGATTTATCTAGTTTTCCTGTTGGATTATACACGTGATCTTCCAAATCAATTCAAGTAGTCCATGATAAGGTTTTCACTTTTTCATTATGTGCTTAACAAAAAGCATTGGCATGACATGAAAATTAACTTTTTTTTCACAACAAGACTATATATGAGTCAACAAGGCCCACCCACAATAGTTATATGTTATCATTGCGTTAAAACCAATAAGCTTCCCTAATAATTAAATTTTCAAGAATTGGGTTTCTCAAAAAAAAAAAAAAAAAAAAAAAAAAATTCAAGAATTGGAATTCCAAGAAATTTACAAAGCCACAAAATTGGCGAAGTCAGCTATAGCTTTGCTTAGCAATTGATTAAAAGAATAGGAAGTTGAAAGGACGCCCGGATTTTCTTGATGATTGGAGCCTTGGAGTTGGAGGTGTCTCTGTCTTTACTTCGGGGTTTCTTTTAGGGAAGGTAGAAAAGTGCTTTCCCAACGGCACACACCAGGGTTTGTACTTTTTAAAGTTTAAGGAAAGGGTTGCATCCATTTTCATCCCTCTTTTTTTAACAAATGATTACTTTACTTTTAGGAAAATATAAGTATATAACTGTCTATTCACATCCTATCTTCATCTCAAAAAAAAAAAAAAAAAAATCCTCTCTTGTAAAATATATAGCTAATCTTGTCAAATTATATAACTTTCATAATAAGGGGAGAGATAGCATTTTATTCTATAAGTGAAGGAATGAGAATTCAAATCCACCAATGATGATTATTGTAATGTAGACTCAAATTTTGATGACTTTTAGTCAAAAGAATGGTTAACATTATCAAAAGAATGCATTTTATTTATCCATGAATGAAAACTCAATTGCTTTTTTAGCTTATAAGTGAAAGAATGAAAATTCAAATTCAAATTTTCCATATAATGAGACTGAACAATATTATTGAGTTATAAATTTTCGGTTGAAAAGCTCAAATACTTGTTAAGAGAATGCATTTTGATGACGTTGAGAATTGTCACCAATAAGTCACACCGTACTCGCGAGTCAACGAACCTGCACAACAAGAACAAACGGAAGAAAAACCCTTAGAGAGCACCGGTGTGGCGCCGGCCAAAAGCCCTCCGAAGGTCAAGTCAGAATTCGTCCCTTGAGTTATTTTGAGGCGTTTGAGAGGGTCAAATCATCTTACCTTGATTTGCGTGAATATTACTCCTTTTTATAGTGGTAGAGAGTTGCTTTTCTTCTTAACCTCCAGATCTTTCCAATGTGGGACTTTGATACAATTTCCCTTATTGGATCTTAGGGCTTTTCTAGGCAAATAGAGGTTTCGGATCATGGGCCCTTACCATGTCTGTGCGATAGGCCTTCAGAGCGCGTGGGCCCATCTTTACAAAGGTCCAAACAGTGCCCATCCGTCAGGCCCATTAAGATAAGCCCATCAGACTAAATTTTACTATCTTCAGTTGCCCCCTTCACCCCAATGGTCCGTCTGCTTTTAGGTCAAAGGACCAATGGGGTGACGATTCTAATGTATGGGCGTGACGGGTATTTTGATGACGGAGTGGGATTCGCGAAACAGAAGGTTGAAAATGTTTGACGGATCCAACCGTCAGATAGGACGACGGTTTCATATGGATTTAACCGTCAGACATGATGACGGGTATCTTGCCATTTCAGACGGTTTAATCGAGTCGACGGTTACAAACTGCTGATGCGAGCAGACAGGTTGTCAGCATTTATTAGCATGCCACGTGTCAATCTCTGAATGGCCGTTGTATAGGATCGAAGCGTCGCTTCGTCTTCCGTGCATCTCCTATATATATGAGGCGTCTCAATCTCTCATTTTCGCATTTCCAAACAGAAAACGTCTGTCGGAGAGAACCGTCAACCTTGTCAGAGCAATCCGTCGAGTACCGGTAACCACCAATTACCACAACCGTCACCCGTTCTGCGCCAGGTGTGGTAAGTATTTACTTCAATTTCTTAAAGTTACATTTTCGTCCAAGCATTGTTGTTAGGCTTACTATACCCGTCAATGTTTTTAAACCCGTCAAGTCTTAGGTTTCATCATTAATTGTAGGAAATGTCTAGTGCGTCAAGTAACCAATCGGTGGTTCGTGACGTGACGGAATACGAGAGTGTATACCCGTCCGGTCATAAAGACCAAGATAGTCCAGGCGAAGATAGGAGTCCGTCTGCATCCTCTTCGTCCTCAACAAGTGAGGATGTGGAGATAATTGGAATAGGGGGTCCTGCTGACGACGGGAATAAAGCACCGGAGTCCGTTGTGGGTGCTGATGGACTAAGGCAGTTCATCATGTTACCAGAGTGGACAGTGCATAGGTTCACGTCCGTCATCCGGGAGAGACACTTCAGTACCTTTAGAACCAATTTTCAGATACCAGATTACATTCCAATCCGTCTCCCCTACGTGTCGGAGAAATGTTATTATGACGGGGTAGAGGGCGTTGGAGTGTACGAGCAGGTGTTGAAGGCTAGACTTCGGTTCCCGCTCTCTACACTCCATAGAGAACTCTTACATTACCTGGGACTGTCCGTCACCCAGATCTCTCCGAACGCCTGGAGGGTCTTCATAGCAATGGAGATTCTTTATGGTGCATGGTCAGACGGAGAAAGGAGATTGACGGTCCGTGAATTTCTTCACTGTTACCGTCCAGATGAGATTGACAGATCAAGGGGGTTGTACCGTTTTGCTAGTCGAAGTCCCCTGTTGAAGATTATCTTTGAGACCCCAGACTCAAATAGAGACTGGAAGAGTCGCTACTTCTTCCTGGAGGGTGACAGATGGATGAACCGTCCAGGAGAGACGGAGTACATGCCCGTCGATACAACTTGGGGAATAATAAACCAAATACGTATACACCCGTCTTACTTGTCCTTTTTTACATATCCGTACACTTTTATGTGCGTATTTTGACCGTCTGTCTTTGCAGGTAGACAGCGTCCGCAGATTAGCCTCGAGGAATTTAGTTTCCTTGAAGAGATTTGCAGAAAAACTAGGCCGGAGGAAAGGACCTGGGCTAAGTTAGTGAATCCAAAGACAATACACTGGTATTGTGACGGTCCAGAACCCACCCGTGAGGCCATTGCATACGACGAAAGAATACACAAACGTGAGTCCGTCTACTTTTACCCTTGAAATTTAAATTTTATTTTTGAGAAAATATCATCATCCGTCCTGTATTGCAGAAATGGACGACGCCAAGAGAAGGGCAATGATAAAATCTCTAGCCGTCGAGCAAAAGAAGACGGGTGAGATCGTTGTTCCCAGTGTGCCGGGGTCATCGGGTAAGAGGAAGCAGCCACCCAAGTCCGACCGTCCACTCAAGCAGCCAAAGGTGTCAATGGAGCCCGTGGTGGGCTTGATGGCTGAGGGCCCTAAGGCCGTCACCCAAGTTAAACAAGGGGCCGGTAAGGGCCTAATGCATGCTCCACCCGTCAGCGAGGAGAAGCCCCCTCCCCTTCTCCGTGAGGACTCGAAGTTCGCTTTGGAGAAACTCACGTCCATACTTTCTGCAGAGGACTATGAGGATCTTGGGAATCACTCGACGGAGGTGATGGGGGAGACGGGGTTATTTGCCGTCGGACAGGTAACTTTCCTTATCCTTCAGTTTATGTCCGTCCACTCCCTAGTTTCATTTTTGACACTTCTAATTTTGTCTATTTCAGTCCTTGGTTATGATGAAGGGCTTGATGGACCGCTGCCTCAACCGTGAAGCGGCTCTGGAACGGGTACGGTCAAAACTTGGGCAGACGGAAGAGGAGCTTGGCCAGCTGCACAAGTGGAAGGCCACGATGGAGCAGAAGTTTGAACTCTCTGAGAAGACGAGAGAAGAACTTGAACAGAGGACGGAGGAGGCTGGGAAGGCCTTGAAGGTTAGAGCAGACGAGGTGAAGGATCTGAAGAAAAAACTCTGTCATGCAAGGGATGACGCCGTCAGCGAATATCGCAACTCCGAGTCTTTGTTGAAGGAGCTGGCAGGATCGTTCCTTCAAGGCTTCGACGATTCGCTCCGTCAGGTGAAGAAGGCCTACCCAGATCTGGACTTGTCCATGATAACACTAACTGATCAAGGTCAGACGTCTGCTCTACCCGCCGCCTCCGAAAATACGGAGGATCTCTTTGGAGAAGAGGCAGCTCAGGGTGACGGAGAGTCCGCTATGCCGAATGAGGTCGCTGTTGTCGACCCCAATAAAGCAGAGTGAACCATATAATTGTTGATGAGGATCCGTCTCCCTTTTTATGTATTGTTAATAACTTGTAGACGGTTTCGTTGAAGTTTCATTTGTACTGAACAATGCTTTTCATTAATTGTCTTTTCGTGATCTGTATCCGTTAAGGATTTTCTCCGTCTATTTTTATTTTGAATTTTAATTTTTATGTTGATCCGTCCACTTATAAGCTAAACTATTGAAGCTAACTTATATCGTCATGTTGTCCGTCCACCTTGTGGGCGTTTTAGAGCCGTCTGCTTTGTGTATGTTCGTAATTTATTCACCGTTTTTGCTATGCCGTCCATTTTACAAACACGTAGTATTACTAAACGTTTTGTTGGTCCGTCCGCTTTTCGGACATGTAGAATTATTCACCGTTTTGGGTGATCCGTCCACTTTGAGGAGTTCACCGTCCAATTTGTGGAATTGTGTAACTACTCACCGTTTTGGTGGTCCGTCCACTTTATGGACGGAATTATTCACCGCTTTAGGTGATCCGTCCACTCTGTGGACTCAACACCGTCCAATTTGTGGACTTGTATAACTGCTCACCGTTTTGGTGATCCGTCCACTTTATGGATAATTTTATTCGCCGTTTTGGTTACCCGTCCACATTATGGCGCATATACCGTCCACTTTACGGACTTGTAGAATTTACTCACCGTTTTGGGTGATCCGTCCACTTTTGGACTTGTACTGTTCTCACCGTTTTGGTGACTTTGTGGACATGTAGAATTCTCACCGTTTTGGTGATCCGTCCACTTTTGGACTTGTATTACTCTCACCGTTTTGGTGATCCGTCCACTTTATGGACTTTTAGAATTTCTCACCGTTTTGGTGATCCGTCCACTTTTGGACTTGTATTTCTCACCGTTTTGGTGATCCGTCCACTTTGTGGACATGTAGAATTCTCACCGTTTTGGTGATCCGTCCACTTTTGGACTTGTATTACTCTCACCGTTTTGGTGATCCGTCCAATTTTTGGACTTTAAACTAGCATTCGTTAAGTTCGGGGACAATTGTAGTGACATCAAAGTAGAAGAAGATTATAATGGTATCTAATTGCGTAAAGGAAAAGTGCCTGCCCCCTTGGGCTTAAAAAAGGCACGACGGGATTGTAGCAAGAGAAACACATGTTAAAGAAAAAACTTATAAATAGTTAATAAAAAGCCAAATGGAAAATTGGTTGCCGTTCGCCGTGTTACTATCACTGGTAGTATTTCCTCAAATGCTCCGCATTCCATGGATGCGGTAGCTTCTCCCCCTCCGTAGTCTCCAAGTGGTATGTTCCTTTCCTTTTCCATGCCGTGACTCGGTAAGGTCCTTCCCAGTTGGGGCCGAGCTTTCCCTGTGTAGGGTCTCTAGCTGCACCCATGACCCTCCTGAGTACGAGGTCTCCTACTTGGAAGTCTCTGTGTCGGACTCGGGAGTTGTAATGTCTGGCCATGCGTTCCTGGTATCTTGCGATCCTTTGCTCCGCTGCCGACCTTACCTCATCTATCAGGTCCAGCTGTAGCCTCATTGATTCGTCGTTCCTGCCTTCGTCATGGTTGTGAACCCTGTAACTTGTGAGGCCAACTTCTGCGGGGATGACCGCCTCATTCCCGTATGTCAGTCGAAATGGCGTCTCACCTGTCGGAGTCCTCGCCGTTGTCCTGTACGCCCACAGTATGCTCAGTAATTCTTCGGGCCATATTCCCTTTGCCCCCTCGAGCCGAGTCTTGATAATCTTTAGCAGGGATCGGTTCGTGACTTCAACCTGGCCATTGGCCTGAGGATGGGCGGGTGATGAGTAGTGGTTTTTTATTCCCAGCTGTGTGCAAAAATCCCGGAAGTGGCTGTTGTCGAACTGCCTCCCGTTATCCGAGACAAGGACTCTAGGAATACCAAACCTGCAAACGATGGACCGCCAAACAAAACTTCTAACGTTCTTTTCTGTAATGGTGGCCAAGGCTTCCGCTTCTACCCATTTTGTGAAGTAGTCAATACCCACTACCAAGAACTTGAGCTGCCTTACCGCAGTTGGGAAGGGTCCCATGATATCCAGTCCCCATTGTGCGAACGGCCATGGAGCCGTCATAGGGGTCAGTTCCTCAGCTGGCTGTCCGATAACATTGCTGAACCTCTGGCATTTGTCGCAGCTCTTAACGTACGACTCGGCATCCTTCTGCATGGTTGGCCAGTAATACCCAGCTCGTACCAGTTTGTGCACCAACGACCGCGACCCAGAGTGATTCCCGCATATCCCTTCGTGCACTTCCCTCATTACGTAGTCTGCCTCTTCAACCCCGAGGCATCTTAGATAAGGGCGGGAGAATCCTCTCTTGTAAAGAACGTCTTTTATCAGGACGAATCTCGCCGCTTGGACTTTCAGCTTCCTCGCTGCCTCCTTCTCTTGTGGCAGTAACCCGTCCTTCAGGTATGAAGCTATCTGGGTGGTCCAGTTTCTTTCGGAGCGTATCTCCTGCATATTGTCGGGGTCTATTAGTGGAAAGAGTTGAACGAAGGAAAGTACATTACCCGGTGTCATCACATGTTCTGCTGAGGCGGCTTTGGCTAGCCGGTCGGCGAGCTCATTTTCTCCCCTGGGGATTTGGACGACCGTCGCTTTTAGTCCGTTGACTCTCGTTCTCACTTGATCAAGATATCTCTTCAACCTTTCCCCCTTGCATTCGTAGTCTCCGTTTACTTGATTGGTCACGACCTGAGAGTCGCAATGGACGGCCACACTTTCAGCTCCGGCGGCTTTGGCTAGGTCGAGTCCTGCCGCCACCGCTTCGTATTCTGCTTCGTTGTTGGTAATGGGGAAGTCGAGACGGACCATACATTCGATCTTGTCCCCTTCGGGCGACAGCAACACTATGCCGGCCCCTCCAATTCGCCGATTGGATGACCCGTCGGTGAAGATGCTCCACTTGAGTGGTTCTTCTGCCCCCTTGTCCTCGTCACGCGTAAACTCCGCTATGAAGTCGGCTACGGCTTGTCCTTTAATGGCCACACGCGGACGGTACTTGATATCAAACTCACTCAATTCTATTGCCCACAGTGTCAGTCGACCTGCGGCTTCAGGATTACTCAGTGCCCTTCGCAAGGGCTTGTCGGTCATTACGTTCACGGTGTGGGCTTGAAAGTAATGTTTGAGCTTGCGAGCAGCCGTTATCAATGCGAAAGCGAGTTTCTCCATAGGTTGGTAATTGGTGGTTACCGGTACTCGACGGATTGCTCTGACAAGGTTGACGGTTCTCTCCGACAGACGTTTTCTGTTTGGAAATGCGAAAATGAGAGATTGAGACGCCTCATATATATAGGAGATGCACGGAAGACGAAGCGACGCTTCGATCCTATACAACGGCCATTCAGAGATTGACACGTGGCATGCTAATAAATGCTGACAACCTGTCTGCTCGCATCAACAGTTTGTAACCGTCGACTCGATTAAACCGTCTGAAATGGCAAGATACCCGTCATCATGTCTGACGGTTAAATCCATATGAAACCGTCGTCCTATCTGACGGTTGGATCCGTCAAACATTTTCAACCTTCTGTTTCGCGAATCCCACTCCGTCATCAAAATACCCGTCACGCCCATACATTAGAATCGTCACCCCATTGGTCCTTTGACCTAAAAGCAGACGGACCATTGGGGTGAAGGGGGCAACTGAAGATAGTAAAATTTAGTCTGATGGGCTTATCTTAATGGGCCTGACGGATGGGCACTGTTTGGACCTTTGTAAAGATGGGCCCACGCGCTCTGAAGGCCTATCGCACAGACATGGTAAGGGCCCATGATCCGAAACCTCTATTTGCCTAGAAAAGCCCTAAGATCCAATAAGGGAAATTGTATCAAAGTCCCACATTGGAAAGATCTGGAGGTTAAGAAGAAAAGCAACTCTCTACCACTATAAAAAGGAGTAATATTCACGCAAATCAAGGTAAGATGATTTGACCCTCTCAAACGCCTCAAAATAACTCAAGGGACGAATTCTGACTTAACCTTCGGAGGGCTTTTGGCCGGCGCCACACCGGTGCTCTCTAAGGGTTTTTCTTCCGTTTGTTCTTGTTGTGCAGGTTCGTTGACTCGCGAGTACGGTGTGACTTATTGGTGACAATTCTCAACGTCATCACATTTTATTCTCATATATTTGTTGGTTTGGTTAAGCCAATCACTTCCTCCTCACTAAACTTTTTTTTTTCCCCTCTTTCCATTAAAACAGGGGGGGGGAGGAGGATGGAGGGGAAATATTGAGGCCTCTCCACTCTCCAGACTCAGTAATGGGAAAGAGTTCTGAGCAAAAGAAAAAAAAAAAATCTAACATCAAGGAAAGTTTTAGCCCAATCATTTTTCGTGGTGGGCTCACTTGACAACACCATTTGCACATGTTTCTCCTCCAATTTTATGTTGCAACGGGTGGTGAGCCCAATAGAATGCGAGCTTGAGATGAATAACAACGTGTTCTGGGCCACTAAGGCACTAACCCAATGGGCCTAGTGGTAATTAATTTTAATTCACTTTTCTAGATCGAGAGAGAGAGAGAGTCAAATTTTAGTTTAACCTTTAAATTCTGACAATCACATGCAAGCAAAGACTGAAATAAATTTGAAATCTTATACCATTTATTTGTCCTGTTTTAAAATTTAAACTTTGTAAATGAGCATTTTTTATTATCTTGTCTATTATATAAAAATGTATAAGTTTTCAAAATACCCTTATTAGTTTAAACTATAGAAAAAGAATGGTATTGACTTTCTAAAAAAAGCAAAGGATAAGATAGAAATTTTATTTATTAATTTTAAGAAGAAGACTTCATTTTGAAATATTTCAAAATGAAATAGACGACCAACAAATTAAGATGGAGGAAGTATATATTTCAACTACAATAAATAATTTTAAAAAAAAAATAGAAGACAATAAACAAACAAAACAATGTGTTAGGAATTGCACAAAAATCTATGTATCTTGTGAGGATTTATCTAAAATCATGTAGTAATGTTACCTGGGGCAGGAATGATTGAAGATTAAAAAATAAATAAAAAAATCAAACCCTGGTCGGATCTTGGCGCCAATTCCGTTAATGGTTAATTGCCTAATATGTATTTTACACAAGATTAGCGTTTATTAGTGTCCAGGCTTCATAGAGAATAGTGTTTTGATACTCTCAAAAACTCCAGACACCTCACATGGAAAAATGAACCTCTATTCATTAAGGCTAAAATTAATTCATAGCCATCAGTTGCAAAAAATTCCTTTTATCTAGGCTTGCTCTATAATCTATAGTGCTCAAGATCTAGTTTACTATGCTTGGTTTTGCTAGATTGGTTGACTTTGAAGTCATATTTATTGAATATCAGGCAATGAGAGTATTCACTCAAACTCAGGGAAGGAATTGTCATATTTCCTAATAGTTGGAATCCATATTTCGTAAGCCATTGCATGTTTGATTGGAGATCTCAAGAATGATTGTTTAAAATGATGTAAAAACTACAGTTTAAAAAATGTTATGGAAACACGTGTTTACAGTATCCATAAAGCAAAAAATGTGTTTAGTACTATGTTTCAAGGGAAATGTTAACGAGTGCCGTGCGGCATTGGTTAAGAATCTAATTAAAGAAAGTTTTTATGGAAAAAAAAAAAAACAATTAATGTTTTGACAGTTTTTTTTTCATTTCTCATAAAATTGATATCAAAACTTTCCTAAAATGGATTCTTAACCAATGCCGTACGACACTCGTTAACATAACCCATGTTTCAAATAACATGTTTCAGTGTGTGAAAAAATATAGTTGTGTATTTGGTATGTGTGTGTTTTATTTTTTAAAAGCTGACAAAAAAGAAGGCCCCACCAGTGAGAGAGGGAAGTCAGTTATGTGTTGTCTAATCAAGAGTGAGACCCATGATTTGCAAAATATTTACAAAAGTACTATTAAGCAACGTTATTTGAAAACTGAAAACGAGTAAAATGAGTTTTCTAAATTTAGTTTTAAACACCCTAAATAAGTAACGTAACTCAAACACTCCAATAAAAAACACTCATACCAAACACGTTACCAACTTTTCCCAATGGATTACATTTTCCTAACCATCCTAAAAGACAATCACTTAATGCATTTCTTAGGAGAACTTTCTACCTCATTGCATGTGAAATTATTCACAGAATCTAGTTATCTTCTCACCCAATAAAATGCAATCACTTGTTTTAAATAATTGAATTGGATCTTATTCGATCCATATAAATGAACCTCAATTTACTTTAGTGATGATTGACGGATTTTAATAAAATTATTATATTAATTCCAAGGAATTGATATAATCTAATTATTATAAATATTGCTATTTAATAAATATTTGTCAAATAATCCTCTATGGATTTGAAGATTTTACTATAATCTACTTTATTTTGATTTAGTGATATTATCCAATTCTCCCATGAAAGAAAATTTGAGTTTGAATTTCCACTTCCTTTCTTGTAAGTAAGTAAAAGAAAAACTCCATTATGATCAATGAATGCATTAGATTTGGCCATACTGAAAAAGAATTTGTAACAATGTAGGGGTTAGGTTAAGAGTTAGGCTCATTTCTCACCCCCGGCCCCAACTTTCCCAAATGAAAAGAGGTCTTTTTCAGAAAGGAAACCTACCTTATCAGGCATTTTCAACCAACCAAATGAGGGAAACACCATTTTTCCCCCTCCTTCCGGTTCCTTTAATCTTTCCCAAACAATTCCTTTTCCTACCATGCATTTTCAACCAGAAACACAATTCTTCACTCCTTATATGGTCCCTTTCATTCCTTTCCGACAATTCATTTTCAACCAACCCAAACAAGAGAAAAACCATTCTTCTCTCCTTCCTTCCTTCACCTTTAATCCCTCCCATTTTCTGCCCAACACATGAAGTGTTTTTTGTTGCCCATTCATTAATTCAGTAATGCTGTAGTGTATTATTCACTCTTTTGATTATGTTACCCATTTATCAATCCCTGACACTTGTTGTTTATTTTATTAACATAAAAATAACTCACATAGATTAATGTTGATGTTATCCTAACAAGAAGTAATTAGGTTTTACGTATATAATGGTCATAGTAATTGTGATTGTATTAATACTCCATCCAAATCAAGAAAATCGCGCGTGGACATTATTAGCAAACCTTGCTAGCATGGAAACTAGACAAAATAAGTATATAATAAATAAAAAGTCCCCTATCATGTTGATGCTATATATGTAAAGTGGCCATCTTTACAATGATAACAATTTGGGTATTACTATAAGTGTTAATCCTTAGGTAAATCAACCTAGCTTATTGAACTAAGTTATACCCTTCACATGCAAACTTTTCTCTTAAGCTTTTGAAATCATTAAATATAAATGAACACGGTGACAATGAAGTAGAGTTCCAATTTTTGTCATAAAGCTCACACATAAATATACATAATCTTTAAGTAAACATTAATTGGTTAATTAGTAGTGTTCATACTCTCTTTGAAGTTTCATAGTTGAACTTAATGACTAAAGTGATTATTGCTTACTCTACAAACTAGAAAGAACGTGGATTAACCCAAATTTAAGGTCAGTTTAGACACCTAGTTTGAGTGACTTCAACATGCATAACTTCTTCCATTCAAAGAAACTGTTACTTCGAATATAATGGAAATACACTCAACAAAAATACATAAATATATAAGACTCACTTATAATACCTTATATTTTTCAATTAAATCTAAAATAGATTCATATATTCAAGCCTACTCAAGCATTTGTTTAAAACAAGAAGAACTTCTAAATTCTATTATCTTATATAATATACATTTTTGTTTCCCTTGTAATTTTCGTCTAAACTAAAATTTTGCTTTTTCTTTGTCAAAAGGCCATAACCACCGACCTGCCAGTATATTGTAACATGTTAGCTGCTCAAAACACGGTGCATTAAACCATTGAATCATAAAAGCATAAAATATTGAGCAATGACATAAATACAATTTTCTTACTCAACTTTCTAAGATAATATATAATAAGTTTTGTTTTGAATAACATCATTTTCACATAAGTCTATCATGATTAGACTCATTTTTATTATAAAAAAATGTTGAAGTTACTACAAATTTGAAATTTTTACTATAAAAAATATTTACAAATTAATGTGGCAAGAGTATTATTAGTGCCACTTAAATATCTTAATAATGGTCAGTACATATGGATCGACGAGCTCTACTCCCTCTCTCTGCCACTCCATTCAAATTGGCTATAAATAATAATTTGAACTCTTTTTTTTTAATGATTAGGGAAACATCAATTTGCAAAACTTATATAATAAAATTTGTAATATTTTTAATATAGGTCTTTTATTTTTTTTATTTTTTATTTTTTGGGTGCAATAGCTTGACATAATTAGTGTTACTCCAATATGATTGGTCCCTTTTCTCTTACTTCATCGATTGTCCCGATTGTGTGAACAACTATTCACGCAAAGAAGGTACATTATATCTGTACACATGATTAATAAGTAAAGTCAAGATGCAATATCTTAATTATGTCAACCTTGCACTTGTATTATATACTTGTCATTCATCATCTTTCAAACAAGCCAACCTATTTTACTTACCTGTATCTCCTACATATAGAAACCCCCACCACCGAGATATGACCCTTAAAAACCTCAATACCCAAATCATAGAAACAAAAAAGAAACAATCATGGCCATGAACACCAGACTCTTATTCATAATATTCTTTCTCTTCTCTACAACCTTCTTCACAGCCCTTTCTTCCAACAATTCCTCCAACATAGACTGGTGGTGCAACAAAACCCCACACCCTGAACAATGCAAGTACTTCATGAACAACAGCCACCACGATTTTGCACCAGAAAACCGATCTGATTTCAGAAAAATGGCGATCCAAGTGGCCTTGGATCGTGCCATGAGTGCACAAATACATGCCTTGCAATTTAGAGAAAAAATTGAGAACAATCGCCAAAAAGCAGCTTGGTCAGATTGTTTGAAACTTAATGAGTGCACTATTTTGCAATTAAACCGTACCCTTCAAGGTATAGGCACAAATCGTAGCTGTACAGATTTTGATGGACAAACCTGGCTAAGCACAGCCCTCACAAACCTAGAAACGTGTCGACTCGGGTCTTTGGAGTTAAATGTTTCAGACTTTATCTCACCTATCATGTCCAATAACAATGTGTCTGAGCTCATTAGCAATAGTTTGGCCATTAATGGTGTTATTCTAGATGAAGAAAGTAATTATACATATGGGTTTCCAAGCTGGGTTACAAAGCATGAAAGGAAGCTGTTGCAAGCATCAACGTCTTCAATAAAGGCAAATCTTGTGGTGGCTAAAGATGGTTCCGGGAATTATAGGACGGTTCAAGCAGCCATTAACGCAGCATCAAGGAGGAGAGGTACTGGGAGGTTTGTTATACATGTGAAGAGAGGGGTTTATTTCGAAAACATTGAGGTTGGCAACAACAACAATAATATTATGCTCATTGGTGATGGCATGAGGTTTACGATTATCTCAAGCGGCCGGAGTGTTGGAGCAGGAGACACCACCTATAGTTCTGCCACTGCAGGTAAGCATTTTGATTTCTTTATCTCGCCAACTGAGAATTCTTCATTTCACTTGAAATAGAGATAGTCATATTCTGTTCATTTTGTTATTGATATTTAAAAAAAAAAAAAAAAAAAAAAAGAAGATAACTATTTAAATTATAAAATAAATCCATTTAAAATGAAGAAATCATTTTCTTTTAAATATATGTATAGTTATTGCTTGTTTTTCTCCATGCATATGAGAATGTGTCATATTCTAGAGAAATATGTGTTTATTGAAGAAATTTGATTGAGAGAAATTAAGGATTTATTTTTCTTAATTTGTTGATGTTTACTGCTAAATTAATTTTGATAGTATATATGTATAGATTATTGTTCTTTCTCCTTGTCAGTTATATATGAGTGTTAAAGACTGATGCGAAAATACTTTCTTCTAGTGTCTTGAACAATGCTTGAAGCTTTTCCATAAAAAAATAAAATAAAATAAAAAGAACATTGCTTGAAGCTTTATCAATTATTTTTAAACTAAGGTACGACTACTATTAAAAACTTTTAAAATGTACGATGCCTTTTATGTTACTTAAGTATAATTTCACGCATGTGAAAGCTTTTGATTAAAATTGAAAACAATCAAGTTATGCCTTTTGTTGCACACAAACGCAAGTGAGAGCTTCACAAATAATGATTAATTTATGCATATGCATGTGTGAGAAAATTGAGTTTGAAGTCTTGTACGGAATAGAACACTTTATTTTTTGGGGGGCGAAAGAATAGGACTTGGACTTCACTTTTGCTATGCAATTTACACAGCTAATAATATCAGGACAATTTAAATACCATCAGGAGTTCAGGATCAACATCAACTAATTGTAATTGGTCTTGATGGAGACTCTGCAAAGTGAAAAGTTCAAATCTGAATGTATCTTGTCCTGACTTATAAATTAAACTATAGCTTGCCTCCTCCAACTTTTTTTTTCTTATATGAAATATATAATTTCAATCAATAATTGGAAGACATTAAGTGAGTGTTTGGATAGAAATTATAATTCCTGCATTTGCATTTTTTTTTTTAACCATTGTTTTTGACTTTTCTCACTTTTCAACCTGTGTACTATTCACAGTAAAATAAGCGGTAGAGTGCACACCCAGTGGGTTCCGTGCACTCTTCAAGGGACTCACAAACTTCACTTTTCAGTAATTTTTTCATTAAAAATGGTTCCCATGGTATTATTTACACATTTAAAAATTATTTTGTTACAGTGTTTTCAGTTTTCAGTAAAATAAGTTATATTTAAACGGACCCTAAGCCTAAACGTTAAAGCAAAAGGTGAACCAAGAGTTTTTTTTTTTTTTTTTTTAGTTATTCTGGTCATTAATCTAGGTCTTATACATCATTGTTTTTATGATGACAGACCTAGATATTTAAATTGTTGTATTATTATAATACAACAATTTAAATATCTAGGTCTGTCATCATAAAAACAATGATGTATAAGTTATAACCATTCTTTTACCTAATTATTCATTCAGTTAAAAAAAATTATGACCATTTATCTGTCTTCTAAAATTATTTATTTATTTTTTTTAAGGCATTGATGGCACTCACTTCATGGCTCGTGGCATTACATTCAGAAATACTGCTGGTCCCTTAAGGGGCCAAGCAGTCGCGCTCCGATCAGCTTCGGATCTCTCCATCTTCTACCGGTGTGCCATCCAAGGTTACCAAGACACCCTCATGGTCCATTCCCAACGCCAATTCTATAGAGAATGCTACATCTATGGCACAATAGATTTCATATTTGGTAATGCTGCAGTCGTGTTCCAAAATTGCATGATATATGTAAGAAGGCCACTAAGGGGCCAAGTCAATGTGATCACGGCCCAAGGTAGAAATGATCCATATCAAAACACCGGGATTTCGATCCAAAACTCTCAAGTACGGGCCGCACCAGACCTCAAGCCCTACATTCGCTCGTTCAAGACGTACTTGGGGCGGCCCTGGATGCAATATTCCCGCACAGTATTTCTTCATACTTATATAGACAGCTTGGTGAGTCCAGTGGGATGGTTGGCATGGGATAGGTCTAGTTTTGCTCTAAGTACTTTGTACTATGGGGAGTATAAGAATTTTGGGCCTCGTTCATCCACCAGATATAGAGTGAGATGGCCTGGATTTCATGTTATAACCAGCCCAAATGTGGCCTTGCGTTTCAGTGTTAAAGGTCTTCTTGCTGGGAGTTCTTGGCTACCAGGAACAGGTGTACCATTCACGCCTGGCCTGTGATCATGTTGCATAGTAATGTAATATAATACATTGAAGTAATTTATCATTCATTTATAATTTATTTGTTTGGAAGGAATAACATTATTGTTATTTGTTTAATGTTGGATTTTTCTACATTGTAATACCAATGAAAAAATAATAATTGTAATTTCTATTAATTTTTATTAAATCTTGCAAGCATAATATACTTGAGTGCCATGCATTAAAAACTTCAGATTTTAGAGCTAAAATTATGGGGGAAGCTTCACTAGTGTTTAGAATTTCATCAAACATCTTTTTGAAACGACTTTCTTTTATATGTTAATGCATTTAATAACTGGTATGAATACATATCAAAATCGCAAGACAATACGAGAAATTATAAGATCCACATAGTGGACAAGTAATGTGGTTCACCACTCCACTAAAAGGCTTCCACTTGTTTAAAATTGTTGGTTAGAAAAAATTTTAAAACAAAAATTAATTACTAACTTAACAATTTTAAACAAGTGGAAGTTTTTTAGTGGAATTGTGGACAAGTGATGTGGTCCACCAGAGGACTCTATAATTTCTCAGATGATACCAAAGAACTCTATATTTTCTCAGATGATACCTGCATATATAAAAGCAAGTTATATATGGTTGAAAAATTTTCGTTATCTCATGCAAATCTTGTAGATTAAGAAGAGGTTATACATTTGATTATTAGAACTTGATAGCATTTCAACTACTGCTTATGGCATCCTAAAATAAAAACAAATTTCATAAAAAATATTTGGTTTGATTGATAAGTTTTAGTGTGGGGCCCAATAATTTATGGGCCAGGCCCACTTGTTCATGGGGAGTCCAAAGGCCCAAGCCGAAAAAGATAATGGCCCGGAGATGCAGCCGAGGACAGTTTCGTCCTCGGCAGACCCCAAAGCTCCATTGAAGGGAGGGGTAAAAAAGAGATAAAGGAACAAATGTGGAAGGAGATCTAAAATATCTTGGGAAAGTCACCCTTATGACCCTTCCCAGATAAGGCTCTGCACCTAACAAAGCCGTATTCCTCAGCCTTATCACTCATCCCCAACAATTCTGGGATTAGACTGATGGGACAAATATCAGTCTTGTAAAGGCTGACCCTACACGTGGACGAAGGACAGTTAACGTAGACGAGTATAAAAGAAGAAAGTAAGTAAATCTAGAAAAGGGCCGATCCCACCTCAAAAAAGAGAGAGACTACATGGGGAAGAACCTCTCAACGACTCCGGACTTCACTGAAGAAAGTCCGTCGTGGGGTAACCGGGAGAAGGCCTCAATAGTCCTCGGATCAACTCCGAGGAGATCCATGCCATAGGGCGCGACACCTTAGGGCTTAAATGTTCAAACCCAACTCCTTTTTTTACATGAATTCCTCTAAAGTCATGACCGGGCATCGCCCCTTGACCAGCGGCTAGCTTTTCAAGCCCACTCTCTACAAATTATATTGTGAGGGACCTTTATTGTGTGAGCCCAAAAATGTTAGTGGGCCGCAAAGGAATCATGTCCTTACAATTGGCGCCGTCTGTGGGAAAGCTTGCGCGCTGGCACAGGTGGCGGTGGAATCAACTCACACGCCAAGCAGAAATTTCTGGGATCTCCTCCGTCTCCGGCGACATATAGTTGTTGCTCCGACGTAAGCTTCTGCTAGGGGCTACGCCTCGCAGTGCTAAGGGCGCGGGCGTCTCTAGGGGCTTCCAGCCTCAGGCCGACTTTCCCCGCCCTGGTGTAGGGGCTCGTGGTCGAAAAACAAACCAAGTACATAAAAAGATCGTAAGTTTTGGATAGAACCAAGGCCTTGCATGGTCCTCGGACTCAAACCTATGGGGAAACCAAGTACATAAAAAGATCGTAAGTTTTGGACAGAACCAAGGCCTTGCATGGTCCTCGGACTCAAGCCTATGGGGAAACCAAGTACATAAAAAGATCGTAAGTTTTGGACAGAACCAAGGCCTTGCATGGTCCTCGACTCAAGCTATGGGGAAACCAAGTACATAAAAAGATCGTAAGTACATAAAAAGATCGTAAGTTTTGGACAGAACCAAGGCCTTGCATGGTCCTCGGACTCAAGCCTATGGGGAAACCAAGTACAAAAATAAGTTTTGGACAGAACCAAGGCCTTGCATGGTCCTCGGACTCAAGCCTATGGGGAAACCAAGTACAAAAATAAGTTTTGGACAGAACCAAGGACTTGCATGGTCCTCGGACTCAAGCCTAGGGGGAAACCAAGTACAAAAATAAGTTTTGGACAGAACCAAGGCCTTGCATGGTCCTCGGACTCAAGCCTATGGGGAAACCAAGTACAAAAATAAGTTTTGGAGAGAACCAAGGCCTTGCACGGTCCTCGGACTCAAGCCTATGGGGAAACCAAGTACAAAATTAAGTTTTGGACAGAACCAAGGACTTGCATGGTCCTCGGACTCAAGCCTATGGGGAAATCAAGTACAAAAATAAGTTTTGGACAGAACCAAGGACTTGCATGGTCCTCGGACTCAAGCCTATGGGGAAACCAAGTACAAAATAAGTTTTGGACAGAACCAAGGATTTGCATGGTCCTCGGACTCAAGCCTATGGGGAAACCAAGTACAAAATAAGTTTTGGACAGAACCAAGGACTTGCATGGTCCTCGGAATCAAGCCTATGGGGAAACCAAGTACAAAATAAGTTTTGGACAGAACCAAGGCCTTGCACGGTCCTCGGACTCAAGCCTATGGGGAAACCAAGTACTCAAAAGGTTTTGGACAGAACCAAGGCCTTGCATGGTCCTCGGACTCAGGCCTATGAGGAAACCAACTACTTGTAAGGAAAAACTACATTACATGGACTTTAGGATTTATCCGAGGAAATCTACAGACAAGAATACACCCGTTTCGTTCCCCCACGCCATCAATAACCGTCAAATCTGGCAGGTCTCGTGAAGGGAAGATATTAAAGACGCGCTTCGGATAACCAAACGGCATAGGCGCATCATGAAGAAATTAAGAGGAGCATCTTGTAGACCGGTACACTTCTTGGGCAGGTGAAGAGTCGCCAGCGTCAGTCAAAGGCTGAATTAAGTGAGTCACAATAAAGGCTTGGTATTACCAAAACCCCCCATTCCAACCAGGATGTTGGACAGCAGGATTTTGAGGGGCTATTGTGGGGCCCAATAATTTATGGGTCAGGCCCACTTGCTCATGGGGAGTCCAAAGGCCCAAGCCGAAAAAGATAATGGCCCGGAGATGCAGCCGAGGATAGTTTCGTCCTCGGCAGACCCCAAAGCTCCATTGAAGGGAGGGGTAAAAAAGAGATAAAGGAACAAATGTGGAAGGAGATCTAAAATATCTTGGGAAAGTCACCCTTATGACCCTTCCCAGATAAGGCTCTGCACCTAACAAAGCTGTATTCCTCAGCCTTATCACTCATCCCCAACAATTCTGGGATTAGACTGATGGGACAAATATCAGTCTTGTAAAGGCTGACCCTACACGTGGACGAAGGACAGTTAACGCAGACGAGTATAAAAGAAGAAAGTAAGTAAATCTAGAAAAGGGCCGATCCCACCTCAAAAAAGAGAGAGACTACATGGGGAAGAACCTCTCAACGACTCCGGACTTCACTGAAGAAAGTCCGTCGTGGGGTAACCGGGAGAAGGCCTCAATAGTCCTCGGATCAACTCCGAGGAGATCCATGCCATAGGGCGCGACACCTTAGGGCTTAAATGTTCAAACCCAACTCCTTTTTTTACATGAATTCCTCTAAAGCCATGACCGGGCATCGCCCCTTGACCAGCGGCTAGCTTTTCAAGCCCACTCTCTACAAATCATATTGTGAGGGACCTTTATTGTGTGAGCCCAAAAATGTTAGTGGGCCGCAAAGGAATCGTGTCCTTACATTTAGTAATTTTTATTGTAAGAAGCCTCTCAGGTCCACTTGTTAGTATCCAAACCAAAATTAACAAATTCTACTTTCATTAGTTAATATTAGTGTGTAGCTCCCGTGCATATGCACGAGTAAAATTTTTTTAAAAAAAATCACAATTATATAGTTTAAATTACAACTTTTTTTTAGAAGAAGTTCAAATTCTACATGGTATTAGTTTATATTTTCTTTAAATCATGGTTTCTCATTATATACATGTGTGTGTGTGTCTATATATATAAATATATATATATATATATATATAACATTTAATTGAATTTAGACTCTTCAGTTTTTGCACCTAATAATTCACTTGCAACAAAAATTAAAAAATTAGATGGTCACGTGGGGAAAATTAGACTTCAATTGAAATTCAATTTAGAAACTAATTAGTTTTAGACTTTTCGATTTTTACACTTAATAATTCACTTGGCAAAAAATTAAAAATTAGATGGGACACATAGACACATGGCGCAAAATTGAGAATCTAATTAAGATCTAATTGGATTTTCTTTGAGCTTTGGCAATTAATATATACTAGCACATGGTTGACATAGATGATTTGATGTTAGATATCTCTTTTGTAGTATTTACTTGTGTTGGAACATGATTATTCAATCTCTAATCATGTTAGATATATTTTTGTAGTCTTCACTTGTGCAAGGAAAATAGCAATGTTGTAAATTTTGTATTGTACACGGACAATAGCACTTTGATTATTCAATTTAATCTATGATTCTGTTGTTGTCATTTTGTTTTGGGTGAAGCAATATCTCTATTTTTGTCATTCTATACAAGATAATTTGTGCAAGGATAATAGCACTCAAATAATTTGTCATTCTCTTTGCTTGTTTTGCTTGTTGAAGGTGGCTGTACTTGTACTTGTTGCCATAGTTTATGGTTTGTGTATGTCTGGCTGTACTTGTATGTTGGCTGGATTCTTGCAATTGAAGCCATTGATGAAGACTGTTTGTTTTGCTTATGTAGCCGTTGGGCAAGTGCCCTAGAGATTGTCAAAATCTGCTAAGCAGATATATCAGTGGCGGAGCCACTTGATGACCAAGGGGGGCCTGGGCCCCCCCAAAATTTTTGAAAAAAATAATTTTTTTTTTGAAAATATCCTAAAAATTTTGTAAATTTTTAAATAACCTTATCATTTTGGCTCCTCATACTTGATAATATACATATATATTTAAGAAAGTCTAAAAATAAACTTAATTTTCATTTAAATAAAATACAATCCATAAATACATATGTCAACAAATTACAATAATTAAACATTCATCATCTTTAAAATGAACACATAAGTATTTTAACAATTATCTCCACAAAAAAAAGGGAAAAAATTGAGTTATGAAGTATTGTATATTATTATTTTACATTTCACACACACACACACAAAAATTTATATATGGCCCCCCCCCAAAAATAAATTCCTAGCTCTGCCACTGAGATATATTGCATGCAAATGAAGATGACAATGCATAAGAGAGTTTCAAAGGAATGCAATTTGAAAATTTTAGTCATGTCTTTTTTTTTTTTTTTTGATAGTTCCCTATGTTTCTTTAGAATTAATTAATAATTCCCTTGGTGAGGTGAGGTAATGAAACTTGGCTTCGTGTTGAAGGTCAGCTTGTTTAATTTCTAATATCATTGACTAATAGCCAGGTGGTGTCTTGAGGATATATATATATAAGAAATAATGTTCGGGAAAAATAGCATTTTGCATGCATGTATGGAATAAACACTGCCCATAATGTTTCTTCACAAGTCTGTTTAAAAGTGAGAAGTCTCCCCCAACTTGGAAGATTGGTGGCTGAACTTTATTAGTCATGTCTTTTATTAATTTGTTAATGGTTTCCTCTGTTTCTTTAGAACTAATGATTCCCTGTATTTCTTTTATTATTGCTGGCTTGGTGAGGTAATTAAACTTAGCTTCTCATGTTGAAGAATGAAGATAGAAACCTGCCTTGTCCCCAACTTGGAAGAGGTGGCTATAACTTTAGTGATTTTTCTCGCTGATGATTCCCTATATTAATTTATTTAGAATTGATAACTTTTTTTTTTTTGAAATTTTAATGCTATATATATATATATATATATATATATCCTGGCGGTCGTCGAAGCCACTATTCTGGCAGTTCGGTCATCGATTCTAGTAGTATGGTGGTCGAAGACATCGATTCGGCGGCAGTCATCAGAGCCACTATTACAATAGTTGGCCCACCAATGATGACAATACGATGGTCGGAGACACTAATCTGCCGGTAGTCACCAAAGCCATTATTTTGGTAGTTTGGGCACTGGCGGCGTTTGTCGAAGCCACTATTTTAACAATCCACCCACCGTTGGGTCACTATTCGGCGGTACGGTGGGCGGTGAGACCAATCCGGCGGCATTCGTTAGAGCCACTATTTTGGTGGTTCGGCCATCAAACCTCCACCACAAGCGACTCCATTGGTCGAGCCACCATTGTTGGTAGTTTACTTAAAATATAAGTTTAAATTAAAAAAGTATGACTATTAGGGAAAAAAAATTGATGAGGAATGAATATTTTATTGAAATATCTTGTAAAATAGATTAACTGATGTAGGTGTTTTATAAAAGTGATGATGTAAAATAGAAAAAGTAGGTTTTTGTGTGTGTGTGTGTGTGTGTAAAATAGACGGAATCTTTTAGAAGAGCTGATGCGGTTGCTCTTAAGGTGAAAAAAAAAAAAAGATTGCCAATTTTGTGAATTACAACAATAGATCTTTATTATCTAATGAGAAATTTCATTGTGTACAATGGGAAGCCAAAAAAGAAAGGCAATCCCCAATCTCCTGACTAGTGGCAACACACCCCTCTTGTTTCATTACAAAATTGCAATGCTATTTGAAAAGACATACCAATTATTCAAGCTTCTAAACTGTAAACTGCATTGCAATTTAAGAGGGGAAAAAATTAGTTCATTGTATATGCAGATTTCTTCTTCTTCTTCTTCTTTCTTCTTTTTTCTTTTTGGTAACAATTTCTTCTTCTTTGTGCCTATAAATATGTGAATTCCACATGTTACAAGTGAACAACATATGCAAGTGCTCTATAAGATAATTTTGCTTGTTTGATTTGAGCCTCTGAGGTTGATAGGTGGAGTTGTGAATTAATAATTTATGTTGTAGTAATACTTTATTTTTTTAGGCCATTAGGGTGTATCATTTCTTATGGGATCTTTGGGGGAGGGGGATGGATAAAGACTGGGGTTCTAGTCTCTAGGAAGAAATTTCACACATATACACTTAGATTATATTAAAGTAGAATTCTATCTCAAAAAAAAAATAATAATGATAATAATATCAACAATTAATACAAAGTCTACCCAAAAAAAAAAAATTGAAGACTATTAGGGATTATTATTAATTGAAATATAGTGAGAGTCTATTTCACGATTAAGATTTTATTTCTTGGATATCACCACACTACTATTAATCTTTAACTAGAAAATGGTGAAATCTATGCCTATACTTTCAGGATCTTCCTCAACAAGTATTGAGAATTAATTTCAAGGCCCACTTGGCGAATTAGGTGATGGTGAATTTATTTCAAGCCCCATTTGCTTTGTCCTTAACTCTTTATTTTCCAAATCCTCATTATTATTTTCAGCACCTAATCCACCTCTGCATTGCTCTATCTCCTCGCAACCTCTTCGATAAGGGTTGGACGGTGGAGGTAGACAGCTCGAACCAGTGCAAGTTGGTTCATCGCCTTTTGTTATAGTTCCATATTGAATAAATTCAGCATTTGCAGCTTCAATGAAGATCATTGAGCAAAGCAAGAGAGTGGCAATGATGATAACCAATGCTTTGGGCATGGCCATGTCTTTGAAGCAAATTGGTTTAGGAATTAGGACCTCACTGTTAATGAGAATAAAGTGCAAGCTAGAGAGGAGATGATGTTGAGAGTAGGATAGGTTCAAGATGGGTTTAAATGAAGCTTGAATTTAATGTGGGAGTTTCAATTAATATGAGAAATTAAGATTAAGTTTCAATTATTAATTCTCGTTAATTACAATAAAAGTAACTTCACCCGACAACATATTTATTATATATGAATAGGCTAAGTTAACAAGATTTTTTTTTTCTAATTTTATTTTTTGAGAAGAAAATTATCATGAATTTTGATTGAATCATTAATGTGGTATCTAAAAAATAAAATCTTAACCGTGAAATAGACTTTCTCTATTTCAATTAAAATAAGAGACATTGTGTTTTGTTTTGCTAGAAACTAAGAATTAAGTAAAAAAAAAAAATTAAAAAAAAAAAAAACTTAGATCCATTTAGGCCTAATATTTCATCTTCAATTTTCAGCAAAATTAAGCCTTAAATAACCAAAATAAGTAGTTATCAAAAAATTACCAAAATAAGTCAAATTAACAAATTCAAATAAGGTTTCAAAACCCAAAAACACATATATTTGGTTGAAAGCTTTATCAACATTATTTTCATCAATTTAAGCTTTGATAAGAAAAATGTAGAACCCAACTCAACCCAAAAAAAAAAAAAAAAAAAAAAAGAACCAATTCAAGGTATTGTGTTTGTTTTGACGAAGCAACAACCTTAAAAACAATTCATTCTCGTACTCTTGTACGACAACTGTTTTTCACATGAAGACAAGGGGGAAAGAAGGTATTTTCAAAACCTTGTTCCCAAAAATTTGGATTTTTTTTTTTGTTGCATTTAACATTATTTTTTTAAATATTTTCATTACTTGTCAAGTTTGCAAAACTATATAAGAAACTAGCATCTCAAGACTCTAAAACTCGGGTTTAATGTAGAACTTGAGTTTCTAACACTCGAGATTGAAGGAATGGTCCTGGAACTCGAGTCTTAAAGACTCGAGTTCCTGCATGGTTCACCAGCTTCCCCTTTTTTCTTCTTCTTTGGCGTTCTACATGTTGTCCAAATCCAGATCTTCTTCTTCCTTAGATCCAGTTTTGATCTTCTTCAGTGTTCTACATCATTTGCGTTCTCCATCTCCACGTTTTCTACTTCAGATCCAGTTTTCTCTTGGTCGTCTTCTTCTTCTTCTTTTGATTTGGATCTATCTTCTTTTCCTTCTCTCTTCTACTCCTTTTCTCCTTCTCCATCTTCAAATCTGCTTCTATGGAGCTCAAGTCTCTCCAACTCGAGTTCCACGTGGCTAAATTGCTCCATGCCAGTAGTAGAACTCGAGTTTGAAAGCCTCAATTTTGTCATCAATCTCAGTTTGAAAAATGCGAGATGCTAGTTTGCAAAATTGTTTCAAAGGCATATTAACTTAATATATTCTTTCTCCTCACTGTGCTAGCCTCAAATTACCTCCAAAAATTTGCAAAAAGCGTTAAAATACAAAAAGTCAAAAGAGCCGTATAAAATTGCAGAGATGAAGGTTGCTCTATTTGCAAAGCCAATTACAGCCTTAGCAATCACTCTGAGTAGCACCATTGGGTTTGTGTTACTATCCCACTCACACCAACAACTATCTTCTCTAAAGTCAAAGACCCACACACATTCAATGGCTAACAATCGAAGCTTTATTGTTTGGCTACATGGATTAAGGGACTCAGGCCCAGCCAATGAACCCATCAAATCCCTTTTCACTTCCCCAGAATTCAAAAACACAACTTGGTCTTTCCCTTCTGCTCCTTCCAATTCAGTCACTTGTAACAGTAAGTTTGAATCTTTGTTTTTGTTTTTTTTTTATAATTGGTTTGATAATAAAGTTGTCGACTTTAATTATGACCCTGCAATTGCATGCTCAACCCAATTGAAATTGAAATTTGTAAATGTATTAGTTTTTTTTTTTTTTTTTAATGGATTGGACTCAAAGAGGAATTTAAGTGGTAGTATACTGATGGATTCAAAATTCGAACCAAATTCGGAAAACACCTTAATAGTAGTAGTACACAAATACACAAACACGAACTACCTATAAAATGATTACAAATTTAGTTTTTGCATTTCACCAAGTAAACAATGAACATAGCTTCTTCTTCTTTTACTCCTTCTACGTTGACTTTTTAAAATTGTGTTTCTATGATTTCTTGGTTCAAAAAACATTTTTTACTGCTGAAGAAAAGGGAGTCTACTGCTCTTACTCGGATTTAGTGTTTGAGATTTTGAGCCGGGAAACTTTAAAAGATATTGGGAGGTGCAGGCTAGTTTCAAAAGCCTGGAACATTCTAACAAGACAAAAACGATTTCTGAATTTTTCATTCGGGGTTATGCAAGAAAACCCGTTTACGAGTTTGTTTCCATCAATGCTTTGGATTGTGATTCTAAACTCTCTCTTTACTTCTTGCCCGGTCCTGTACAAATCGAAGCCTCCACTAAACAAGGTATTCTATTGTGCGTGAAGAGTTCTGAAACAAGAATTTTGGGAGTAACTGAGTATTTTGTTTGTAAGCCGAGCACAAAACAATGGCAGCAGATACCTAATCCTAAAACACGGAACGAAACCAAAAGATGTGCGATGGTGGTGCTTAGATCAAATCCATTGCGCTATAAAATTGTTCGGTTTTCAGAACCCAAGTTCTCAGGCATCAGGGACAACTCATGCTATTCTCTTTGGTGTGAGATATTTGATTCGGCAACATGGGCATGGAAAAAAATTAGAAGATAGGATAAGATTTCCCGAGTACGAGTTCTTGAGACTTGAGCCTGCTGTGTCTGTTTGTGGTTCTTTTTATTGGCTTATGACTAATAACCAGGTATTCGCGTTTCATGAAGATACGGTTTGCAAGAGAAATTATTTTAGTTACATGAAACTTGTAGAGTACCAAGGGAATCTTGGGACGGTTTGCAAGGGTATTGATTTTATACAACTTTGGGTGATGGAGACAAAAACAATAAAATGGGGTGAGAAAAACAGTGAGCACTGGAGTGGTGTAATGGAGTACTTGTCCCACAGCCTTCTACAGTACTGACATTGCAGTCATGAAGGGCTGTTACAGTGTAACATTCTGCAAATTTAAACGGTGCAGTTCAAACGTGTTTTTTGTAGAACGTTTTTCTTTTTTGGGTGGTTTTGTCACGTTTTCTTATCTGTATCAATCCTTGTTCAAAAAACATTGTTTAAAGGCCACAATGCTATAGAGCCAATCTACTATCTCAAGGTGGTAGACTCGCCTTGATCAAATCTGTGCAGCCTTGCCTGTAGTTGGATAGTACAACCTAGCAAGTGCTGATATTTGCCTAGCAATTTTTGATAAGTAACGAAATTTTATTGATCAAAAAAGAGAATTTCCAGGTATACCAGCGGTGTACTTGAGAAGCAGCACATCAATCTCTCAAATTACAATGCTCTAACATATCTAATAAATTAGAGATATTTGCCTAGCAATTAGAGCACCTATCATCCTACTGTAGTCCAGGGGTCTCAAGGCCATTATAGTTTCTGACTTAATCAAATTTTTATTTGGATTAATCGAAGGATACTGTAAAGGGAGCATAAAGGTAAGCTAATAACAACAAATTGAAATGAAAAAGTATAATTTCTTTTTTAGTCACTAATGCACTGTGATATGTGCCATCTTGACTTTCAAGACATGAGATTCATAGCTTTTAGAGTAGCAAGAAGTCACCCTAAAAAAACTGATGTAATGGCACAATATATTAGACTTTCAGAATTATGATTTCTTTGCGGTACTTGTTCATGTAAATTCTTCTATTCATACAATTTTTTCTGAAAACTTCAAATTAAAAGAAATAAAGACATAGATGCCATTTTCATTTGGTTTGTTGATGGTCATTGTATTCTTAAAATATTCAATCCTGATTAACTTCTGATGTTGCATGTTGTAAATGGCGATAAAATAATTTTCTGGCTATGGCCTTTTTCCTTTGTGAAAACATGGATTATTGATCTGTCTTTGGCTACCGTTTCATTACTAGAGGGATAAACATTTTGCTTCATTATCATAAAGTATAATTTTTTCGTTTGTGTTTCATCATTCTGGGTTGAATTTGTTGGTCCATGGGTATCCTTTATGATTTTTCCTCATTGGTTCTTCTAGAAGACATATTCAGGGAGTTCAAGGTTTTCTGCATGGCTTGTAAATGCAAAATTTTCACATCAAAGTAGAATAGCAGATATAAGGTCATCCCTGGAAAATGCCCTTTGATCTATGAATTAAAATTATATTAATAAAAAAGATATTGTTCCATATATTCAGTGTAATTTCTAACCACTACAAATTTATATAATCGTTTCAAGTCTTTGGGATGTCCGATTGAAGTGTTGCTTTTTCATTATTCATTAGTTCTCTTCAATTATCTCTGGGCCTTATCATAGGGAGTATTACTTTCTTGGTGTGGCTTCCTTGATTTGTATGATAATAATGAGTAACATCAAGCTATAGAGCATGTATCAGCATCGGCATAACAAGTTAAAGATTTACTCCTGATGATGAAGATACTTTTAATATTTTCTTCATCTTAATGCCATTCTGTCTTTGCTTCTCCTTGTAGATGGTGCTGTGATGCCTTCATGGTTTGACGTTCATGAGCTTCCTGTGACAGCTGTAAGTTATGCTTCCCTCTCTCTTTTTTGGTTTATATGGTGAGTTACATGCATCCACTGTGGGTCTTGAACCTACAAGCTACAACCCCACCTTCCACCATACTCTTACAAGGGAAGGAAGTGTTATTTAGCTAGATTTCATTAGCTTGTTTTTAACTGCTTAAATCTCTATGTGAGTTCAGTTCGCACAATGATATATGTATATGAAATCAGTAAGTCTAAGTACACAAAGAAGGGTTTGGCTTACCCACAGTACTTTTTTAGCTGGAATTTCCTTTTGTTTTAATAAGAAATTGTCATGTCATCCAATAACTAAATAAAAGGTGGAGATTGAAACTCACTACCACTTACCATTGTATATTTAAAAGAAAATGAGATGTCTAATTAAAAAAAGTATTGGAGGTAAACCAAATTTTACAAGAACTTTACTACAAATTTCACATTTGTTGAGATGGCAGTTTGTGATTGGTGTGCAAACCATTGTATATTTAAAAGAAAATGAGATTTTTAATTAAAAAAAGTACTGGAGGTAAACCAAACCCTACAAGAACTTTACTACAAATTTCACATTTGTTGAGATGGCAGTTTGTGATTGGTGTGCCATAAAGTGATGATAGTGGTGGTCCCATGTGGGAATAATGTTGCACCAATTATAATCTGCCACCGCAACAGGTTTTGAAAAAAAGTTGTGAAATTAATTATGTCTATAGCATTGTTTGAACCAAAAATTGACTTTTTTTTTTTTTGGTTTTGTTGGAAACAAGAAGCTCCTGGTAAGGGATTTACTGGTAATTCTTGTATGAAGTTGAATTCTGTTCGATGGGTTGCTATTTATGTTGTGATAGTAGAATGGTAATTGACTACTTTTAATATGTAGAGCCTCGTTTATGATGGCTTTACTTATAAGTTCATCTGATGCTAATGCTTGATGATTGGCATCAGTCAAATTGACTTGGCACTTATTTATGCATGATCAAGGGTCTTAATAGGAGTAGAGCCCAGCTAGCTTAAAGTGGTCCAGTCAACCTTCTGTCAGAGGTGCCACAATCTTCTGATACACTGTTAACTTCAGAAAAATATTAAATAATGTCTTTAGATTTCTGAAGGTCATACCATTGATGTTTGATTGCATTGTTGGCTTTTACTAGTCTCAATCTGACACTGAACCAAATATGTCACACCACTAGTGCAAACGTACATCTCCACTTGAATCTTATCAGTTATTAGAATTTGTCAGTTGGCTCTTGCTATAGTTAAAGTGATGTAGCAAGCCTTAAAGAATCTCTAGGAGGGGATTGTGAATTGCTTTGGTACAATACTAGTTGATATGCTAATTTGTTGCATTTATTGAAGACTATTTTTCTGACATGAATCAGAATTCTCCAAAAGATGAAAGTGGTGTGCTTAAAGCGGTTCAGACTGTGCATGCAATAATAGATAAGGAAATAGCTGCTGGCACAGATCCTAATAATGTCTTTGTGTGTGGATTCAGTCAAGGAGGTCTCCCTCTTCTCATTGCTCTTCAATACGATCCCCCTTGCCAACCTCCCCCCCCCCTCAAAATAAATAAATAAATGGACACAGAAAAATATTGTATACATCATTGATTTTAGTTAGTTCTTATAATATGCAAATTTAAAAAACTCTTTTGCAGGTGCCTTGACATTGGCAAGTGTTCTGCTGTACCCAAAAACTCTAGGAGGAGGTGCAGTCTTTGGTGGATTTGTTCCTTTTAGTTCGTCTATAGTAGAAAAAATTTCACCAAATGCGAAGGGGGTACCTTTCTTCAAAAACACTGTGATGTGGTTTTAGACTTAGTTTAAAAACTTTATCTTTTCTTTATATTTATTTTAGTATCTTCTTGACTTGCCATTTGGATGCATATGAAACAAAGATCTTAGCAAACATTTTGTGGATAGGTTCTCAATCATATCATTGAGGGATGGTCGAGCAACGGGATAGTGGTTGATGCATAACGCATTTGAAAGAAAATAGGAATTAAAAGGATAGGATAGGAAACCCTTGGCTTCACTATGTAGGAGCATGGAATCACCACCAAGCCGAAGAAATTTTCATCAGAAGATTACCATTCCAAATACAATTTCTCAAACCATTCCTGGAGCCTCTTTTTATTGAACTTTAGGGATTACATTAATGCCCAATTACATCCCATAAAATTCTCAATGAATTAAAGCCTAAATTCAAAATTCATATATGAAATCAAAAATAATAAATTCTGAAATAAAAAATTGATTATGCTTCTTGCATCAGTGGTGTAATACATTTGGTTCAATACTCACTTTGTCCTCCCTGGGGGTGGGGGGGGGGGGGGGAGAATGGGTTTGAGTATTAGTGTAGAATCTGAATTTCTAACATTAAAAAAAAAAAAGAAGAAGAAGAAGAAGAAAAGAAGAAGAAGAAGAAAAAGAAAAAGAAAGAAACCCTCACTCTGTCCTCCATCTTGTCATATTCATCTCCTAGTTTAGCTATGGATTGTCGTGCATTTTCTTTATAAATCAAAAGTAATCTTGTTATTTGTAATGAGAATAATTGCTCATCTACAAGTTTCTCTAGTGCATCAACTATGGTTTGGTGGCATAGATTTTAATTTGGTGATAGGTTGCAGTTAAATAGTGTTGGATTGCTTGGAACTCGTTCATTAAAACAACTTGTATGCATTGACACTAACAACTCTGTAGCAGAGTTCAATGCCTGATGTTTGCAAGAGTTTACTTAGGTCTGAGGATCTACATGGCACCTACTAGCACATTCTAGTCCAAGTAGCAGATCTTACTAGAGTCACCCAACTGTATTTGCTAATTCATCTCACTGTCATAGATAATCCCCCCTTTTTTTAATATTCTTAGTCATTTATGTGTACCAGTAGGCCCATCTGATTTAGATTCAACTAGTCATATCTGATAATAGGCCCCACTGCCATCGACGCATATCTGATCATTTGGAAACTAACAATTTGAGTTAGAAGGCTGTAAGACAAATTTGTATTCTATATTAAGATTTGCATGTAACTCTTCAATTTACTTGTGTTTTGGTTATGAATCTGAATGTATGTGCAGACACCCATTTTGTGGTCCCATGGAATGGCTGACACAACTGTATTGTTTGAAGCTGGACAAGCTGGTCCTCCTTTCCTTGCACACGTTGGTGTTAGCTGTGAGTTTAAGGTAATACATCCTAATATTGCAATATTTTTCTTAAATTCTTTCTTGATTTGCTTAGGACTCTTGAAAATCTTTTTTTCACAGGCTTATCCTGGTCTTGACCATTCAATAAGCAACGAAGAGCTGCGGTACTTGGAATCGTGGATAAAGACATGTATGCCGGGTTCTTCTTAAAGACTTGGGTGGAACAAGTCCTGTTATATGCATTGGTCTTTGATTTTCTGATTTGTCATACAATTTTTACATAACGAAACTTGAACTTTCAAGTTACTTCACATGTTATGATGAAACTAAATCTAAAAGCTATTTGAAATTACTTTTAAAATATGCAAAGGTCCTTACCTTAAGCCCACTCATTAAGCTTGGCAAGTATTCATGTACTAATTGTAGAATAACTATGGTGGAGAAAATTATTTTATACTTTAAGAGCCATTTTTCATCATCTTACATGATGATAGATCCGATATCAAAAAACCAAATATGGTAATACTAGGTTCAATCCGTGTTTGGATTTAATCATATTTTTTGCTTGTTCCCTTTTTAGGTCCCCAACAAAAAAAAGAAGAAGACTTGATTGGATATTGGCCCTATCTTTTGAACACGTATATAAGATATATGCCCTCAAATTTTTCTACCTCTGTGAAATGTCTAGATTTTGTTGAATGGTACCGGGTTTAAATCTGAGCTACATGCATTCATTAGAGTGAGAGGTAAGTGGTTGAAACTTGAAAGTTCTTTGATTTAATTTAATTTAATTTAATCACCTTGTTTTTAAGTAGTCAATTAAATTATTATTATGTGCTAATAAAAGTAGGTTTTCTCTTCATCTTCCTATAGGTATTAGACAACTTCAATCTGATTTTTTTTTTTTTTTAAAAAGAACCTAAACATCAACTAATGGTACTCCCCGGGCCTGCTAACAACGAACTCTTAGGCTAGCTAATCAGTTGAGTGTCTTTAGGAGAGAACACCTTTAGGAGAGAACTATTGAGTGTCTTTTTTTGGATTCTCTTTCTAGAGTGGCTCAAAAGTTACAATTATACAAGCGCTAACTTATATCTGATTTTCCTCTAGTTGCGTTTGGTATTGAAATTGGTAGCATTCACACTGCGGCTTGCACTAGCGTGTCACCATCTTGAAGTTGTTTAGACTTGGAAGAGACCCCATTTGCAAAATACCTTTGGAAAGAAAAGAGTTTAATGAGTAACTTTGTGGATTCTTTCCACGCTGAAGGAATTTTTTCTGCTTAATAAGAAATATAGAGCTACTCTAGCATTTGACCACTTGTAGGACATTTACGTTTTGCTTTTTGCTTAATACAAATTGCACTTGATTATGAATACAAAGTTAAGAGAAAGAAAACCAGAAAAGGAAAAGCCACTCTACCAGCAAGGAGAAAGATTCACTTAACCTGCTAACCAAAGCCATAAAGAATATGCTTAAAAGAGAGAAAATTTCACCATGTACCAGCAATTGCTTCAACAAATGTATCTTATTTCCATCGATAGCTCATAGAGGCATTTCAACAGATAGTTAATTGCATTTCAATTAGAGTCACTTCAAAGACAGGAAGACACCCACAAAATTAAATGAGATTCAGAGGAACTCATGGATAAGTCACACAAAAATACAAAACCCACAAACAAACCCATACAATTTCATTGAAATTTTGTTCATGCAAAATTTGGCCACACCTAACAAAAAGGGAAAACACACCGACACATTAGAAAACTCCAAAAATTTAAATACAACTTACAGTGGTCTGATATTGGCATCTATCCAACATCAACTTCATGGTGGATAGACTCTCATAGCCAAGAGAATCACAGTGATAAAAGTTGTTCCATAGTGTTTGCATCACTTTGTCAGAATAAAAGCTATTCCAAAGAGTTTGTGTATCAGATGCTTCGCATAAATTGGGGTAATTGGTGGTAGATTTAAAATTTAAGAGCTTGAGGACGAACTTGGGGTATTGATGAGGAAGAAGTTGGGGGCATTGATGAGGAAGAAAAGGAAGATCTTCTTGTAAGATATGGCTGAAAAGAAATGCCAGATTCAAAAACTAACCGTTGCTAAACGCACCGTTTTGTCAAAAATAAGCTGAGTTTTTTTTTTTTTCTTTCAGCTATGAGCCCCATGAATAGTGAAAATGGACCCACAAATTTAAACAAAACGCAGAAACATAGTCAATTTTCAGCATGCCAAATGCATGCCTAGTGTGCATTTGGATGCACTTTGTTGATTTCTTATTTATATATTGAAGGTTAAGTAAAAATTACAGGAAGCTTTTATGTCTTTGTTTTTGTGTGGGACTGCCAAAATAAGCTCAAAATGCTAAAAAGAAAAACCAACTTTATTTGCCAAAGCACTATTAAAATCAAAAGACTTTTAGCAGACGTCCTAACCTTAACCATTCACAACATCATTCTTGGCAGTAAACATAGTAGCACGAAAATTGTGTAGGAAGTAGGGAAAGAGAAATTTCACTTTAGCAATTATGCTAAAACTTTGTTATTTGAGATATATGTGACGGTGAATGAATTAACTACTGCAGTTTGTTGCTGTGAAATCCTTTGACTAAATAAAACCATAGTTTTAGTTATATATATATATATATATATATAGGATAACTATGAGTAAAATATATTATTATAGAAAAGATGACTATGAGCGAGATATATTATTATCAACAGAATAAAGTATAAGCTGAAAACACCCTAGTACAACACAACTACTGTTTGTAATAGAACTCTAATAACATTAGAGAACAAAGGAGTCAAATACATTATAGCCTACCAAACTCAATCCAACACTGGGCAAGGGGATTACTCAACAACTCACTTTTGAGTTTTGATCAAATACAAAAGCAACAATTAACCAAGGGACTTGGTTTAGGTCCAGTGCATCTAGTGCATTGGACTTGGTCAGATGGTGACACGTGTCCAAAAGTGGACACATGTCATCATCTCAACGGGTCTAATGACCCTTAACCAAGAGAGAACAAAATAATAATATCCAACACCGGAGTCTACTCACTCAAACAACTCACCAAACACAAAAGCAAGCAAGACTCACTCCTAGCTAATCAATTAAGCTACATTCTGTTTCTCAAATAAATAAAAACTACATTCTAAAACTGTAGAAACAACAAAGAGTAGCCTTAAAGTTCAAACCTCAAAACTCTCCCTCTTAAAATTTTGAAGTCCTAACCAACAAACTTCCCTCCAATTAGCTTTTTATGTTTATATATCAATTAAAATATGTACCAATTATCTTTAAGTTTGTGGTAGCTTTTTTCATGCAATTTACACTGGAAAGTGATTCTTTAAGAATGTGGGTGCCAGTTGCTTAGTAGTTATCATATGGAGCTAATCATCATGAATTGAACTACATTTTGAAACGCATCCTTATTTTTAGAATGGATGCAAATGGACAATAGTTGCAATCAAGACTGTCAAGTTTGTTTAAGATTTATATGCTTCCTTCTTCAATCAGTGACTCATTTGATGTAGTCTTATTGATCTGCTATAAACTGTGTTCCATTCTATATATTGAAAAATAATATTGTAGGTTCAACTGTTGAAGTGGGCTCATGTGGCTTGAATTTCTACAAGCCCAAGTTGACCGAATTCAACTAGGAATTTAGTTCCTAGTGTAGCCGACCTTCACATATATATATATATATATATATATATATATTAGGTTTGAGAAAAATAGTGCAGTCGTGAGAACATATATAAAAAAAAAAATTCCAATTAACCTAGTTAGCAGCCGCATGAGAGAAAATAGAGAAAAGAGAGGCAGCCAGCTTCTATTCTTATTTTTTCTGTGAGAGAGTGTTAGGGTGTAATTGGGATTTGGGTTTCTTGAGAGTGTTCTTGTGCACTATTGTATTTTCCCTGATAATAGTGAAATCCCTGCAACTCCGTGGACGTAGGCAAATTGCCGAACCACGTAAATATTGTCTTGTGCGTGTGATTATTTTCTTTGACGTGTGTTTTCTCTATTTGTTTTGTTTCTCACAGGTTGGGATTTTGGTTAAATTCCCTACAACTGGTATCAGAGCCTAGGGTTAGGTTTGAGTGGGAGCAATGGCAGAGGAAGCAGGAAAGGCGTCTGGAATAGAAAAGTTTGATGGCACAGACTTCGCATATTGGAGGATGCAGATTGAAGATTATCTCTATGGGAGGAAATTGCATCTGCCTCTTTTGGGGACAAAACCTGAGGCTATGAAGGCTGAGGAATGGGCTCTTCTTGACAGACAGGTACTAGGAGTTATCAGGTTAACTCTGTCTAGGTCTGTTGCACACAATGTTGTAAAGGAGAAGACCACAGCAGATCTGATGAAGGCTTTGTCTGGTATGTATGAAAAGCCGTCAGCAAACAATAAAGTGCACTTGATGAAGAAACTGTTCAATCTGAAGATGGCAGAGAATGCATCAGTAGCACAACATCTGAATGAATTTAATACTATCACAAATCAATTGTCGTCTGTAGAAATTGATTTTGATGATGAGATTCGTGCTCTGATCGTCTTGGCTTCTTTGCCAAACAGTTGGGAGGCAATGAGGATGGCAGTAAGCAATTCTACAGGAAAGGAAAAACTCAAGTACAATGATATACGAGATTTAATTCTGGCTGAGGAGATTCGCAGAAGAGATGCAGGTGAATCCTCAGGATCTGGTTCTGCCCTAAACCTTGAGACAAGAGGCAGAGGTAATAACAAAAATTCAAATCGGGGCAGATCAAAATCCAGAAATTCTAATCGGAACAGAAGTAAATCAAGATCAGGCCAACAAGTACAATGCTGGAATTGTGGGAAAACAGGTCACTTTAGGAATCAATGCAAAAGTCCTAAGAAGAAGAATGAAGATGATTCTGCTAATGCTGTAACAGAAGAGGTACATGATGCATTACTTCTTGCAGTAGACAGTCCACTTGATGATTGGGTCTTGGATTCAGGAGCTTCGTTTCATACCACTCCACACCGAGAAATCATACAGAATTATGTTGCAGGTGATTTTGGTAAGGTGTATTTGGCTGATGGTTCAGCCTTGGATGTTGTGGGTATGGGAGATGTTCGGATATTGTTGCCTAATGGGTTTGTTTGGTTACTGGAGAAGGTTCGACATATTCCTGACCTAAGGAGGAATCTGATTTCTGTTGGACAACTTGATGATGAAGGGCATGCAATACTATTTGTTGGTGGTACTTGGAAGGTTACAAAGGGAGCTAGGGTATTGGCTCGTGGAAAGAAAACTGGTACTCTATACATGACCTCAAGTCCAAGAGACACAATTGCAGTTGCTGATGCAAGTACTGATATAAGCCTATGGCACCGCAGACTTGGTCACATGAGTGAGAAAGGGATGAAGATGCTGCTGTCAAAAGGAAAACTACCAGAATTGAAGTCCATTGATTTTGACATGTGTGAAAGTTGCATCTTAGGAAAGCAGAAAAAGGTGAGTTTCTTGAAAACTGGCAGGACACCGAAGGCTGAAAAATTGGAGTTAGTACACACTGATTTGTGGGGGCCTTCTCCGGTTGCATCCCTTGGAGGTTCAAGGTACTATATCACTTTTATTGATGACTCAAGCAGAAAGGTATAGGTTTATTTTCTAAAAAATAAATCTGATGTATTTGAAACCTTTAAGAAGTGGAAGGCCATAGTTGAGATAGAAACAGGTTTGAAAGTAAAATGTTTGAGGTCAGATAATGGAGGAGAGTACATAGATGGAGGGTTCAGTGAGTATTGTGCTGCACAGGGAATTAGGATGGAGAAGACCATTCCTGGGACACCACAGCAGAATGGTGTGGCTGAGCGCATGAATAGAACTCTCAATGAGCGTGCTAGGAGTATGAGGTTGCATGCTGGACTACCAAAAACTTTTTGGGCTGATGCTGTTAGCACTGCAGCTTACCTAATAAACCGAGGACCTTCAGTTCCCATGGAGTTCAGACTTCTTGAGGAGGTTTGGAGCGGTAAAGAGGTAAAGTTTTCACACTTAAAAGTTTTTGGTTGTGTTTCTTATGTTCATATTGATTCTGATGCTCGTAGTAAATTTGATGCAAAGTCTAAAATATGTTTTTTCATTGGCTATGGTGATGAGAAATTTGGCTATAGGTTTTGGGATGAACAAAACAGGAAAATCATCAGAAGTAGAAATGTGATATTTAATGAACAGGTTATGTACAAGGACAGGTCAACTGTAGTGTCAGATGTTACAGGGATAGATCAAAAGAAATCTGAGTTTGTCAACTTAGATGAATTGACTGAAGGTACTGTCCAGAAAAGGGGTGAAGAAGATAAGGAGAATGTAAATTCACAGGTAGATCTGAGTACACCTGTAGCTGAAGTCCGCAGATCTTCCAGGAACATTAGACCTCCACAGCGTTATTCACCCACTTTAAATTATCTCCTGTTGACTGATGGTGGTGAGCCAGAGTGCTATGATGAAGCCTTGCAAGATGAAAATTCAAGCAAGTGGGAGTTAGCCATGAAGGATGAGATGGATTCCTTGTTGGGGAATCAGACATGGGAACTGACTGAATTGCCAGTAGGAAAGAAGGCTTTGCACAACAAGTGGGTATACAGAATAAAAATTGAGCATGATGGTAGCAAACGTTACAAGGCCAGATTAGTTGTTAAAGGGTTCCAGCAGAAGGAAGGCATTGACTACACAGAGATATTTTCTCCAGTTGTGAAGATGTCAACAGTCAGACTAGTACTGGGAATGGTGGCTGCAGAAAACTTACATCTTGAGCAGTTAGATGTGAAGACAGCATTCCTTCATGGTGACTTGGAGGAAGATCTTTACATGATTCGGCCAGAAGGGTTCATTGCTCAAGGACAAGAGAATTTAGTTTGCAAACTGAGAAAGAGCTTGTATGGCCTAAAACAAGCTCCCAGACAGTGGTACAAGAAATTTGACAGTTTTATGCATAGAATTGGGTTCAAGAGATGTGAAGCTGATCATTGTTGCTATGTTAAGTCTTTTGACAATTCTTACATCATATTACTGTTGTATGTGGATGATATGCTTATTGCAGGGTCTAGCATTGAGGAGATTAATAATCTGAAGAAGCAATTGTCCAAACAGTTTGCAATGAAGGATTTGGGAGCTGCAAAGCAAATCCTTGGTATGAGAATCATTAGAGACAAGGCTAATGGTACATTGAAGCTTTCACAGTCAGAGTATGTGAAGAAAGTTCTCAGCAGGTTCAACATGAATGAAGCTAAACCAGTGAGCACACCCTTGGGTAGTCATTTCAAACTAAGCAAAGAACAGTCACCGAAGACAGAAGAAGAAAGGGACCACATGAGCAAGGTGCCCTATGCCTCAGCTATTGGCAGCTTGATGTATGCTATGGTGTGTACAAGGCCAGACATTGCACATGCAGTGGGAGTTGTGAGCAGATTCATGAGTAGGCTTGGAAAGCAGCATTGGGAGGCAGTCAAGTGGATTCTGAGATATCTGAAGGGTTCATCAGATACATGTCTTTGCTTCACAGGTGCAAGTTTGAAACTGCAAGGTTATGTAGATGCTGATTTTGCTGGTGATATTGATAGTAGAAAGAGTACTACTGGGTTTGTTTTTACTCTGGGTGGTACAGCTATATCATGGGCTTCAAATCTACAGAAGATTGTTACTTTGTCTAGTACAGAAGCTGAGTATGTTGCAGCAACTGAAGCTGGAAAGGAGATGATTTGGCTACATGGTTTCTTAGATGAATTGGGTAAGAAGCAGGAGATGGGCATTCTACACAGTGACAGTCAGAGTGCAATCTTCCTTGCCAAAAATTCGACTTTTCATTCAAAGTCGAAGCACATACAGACAAAATACCACTTTATCCGTTACCTTGTTGAAGATAAGCTGGTAATGCTTGAGAAGATTTGTGGATCTAAGAACCCGGCAGACATGTTGACTAAGGGTGTCACTATTGAGAAGTTGAAGCTGTGCGCAGCTTCAATTGGTCTTCTAGCTTGAGGATAGGAGGATGAGTTGCAGGGATGAGGGATTGTGTTATGGAGGTATTGTGGTTGATGTTTGCAGCTTGTGAGCCCTTAAGGGCTAAGGTGGAGCTGATGGAAGAGTTTGCTCGTGTAGCTTGGTCAATTCAAGCCAAGGTGGAGATTTGTTGAAGTGGGCTCATGTGGCTTGAATTTCTACAAGCCCAAGTTGACCGAATTCAACTAGGAATTTAGTTCCTAGTGTAGCCGACCTTCACACACACACACACATATATATATATATATATATATTAGGTTTGAGAAAAATAGTGCAGCCGTGAGAACGTATATAAAAAAAAAAATTCCAATTAACCTAGTTAGCAGCCGCATGAAAGAAAATAGAGAAAAGAGAGGCAGCCAGCTTCTATTCTTATTTTTTCTGTGAGAGAGTGTTAGGTTGTAATTGGGATTTGGGTTTCTTGAGAGTGTTCTTGTGCATTATTGTATTTTCCCTGATAATAGTGAAATCCCTGCAACTCCGTAGACGTAGGCAAATTGCCGAACCACGTAAATATTGTCTTGTGCGTGTGATTATTTTTCTTTGGCGTGTGTTTTCTCTATTTGTTTTGTTTCTCATAGGTTAGGAATTTTTGGTTAAATTCCCTACATCAACAACCATAATAAAGTAACAAAAGATTCATTCTTTTCAATTTTTCTTTTATTTTTTTTTTACCACTAGTTTTATTATGATTCTCTTGTTCTCAATCTAGTTTCCTAAGTATGTGGTGCTGGCAATTTGGGTTTGAATTAGATTTTTCTGTTGATGCAATAGATCCTTAAGTTTTGCAGTTCAGCTACTAAAGTTATCTGGGCGTGATTAAAAATGTGTAGCTTGGAATTATTGATGCTAATTTATTTTGGGAATCATTATAAGTTTAACTCTGGTGTATCACTGTATTTTGGACATGAAACTTACTTTGCAAATCGTCTATATGGTTGGGTTTTGGCTTTTACTTATGTTTTTAATTTCTCTTTTAAGTTTATTATCCCCTAGATTCACGAGTACAAGAAATAAAAGTGCCATTCTCTTTTATCATACAACTCATATGTGTTATGATACGTTGGAATGTACTATGTTCCTTTCCTTTATATTTACAAGAGGAAGATTCTGCATGTTGGGAAAGTTTGAGGAAAGAATTTTTATATGGAATAGGTAAAACTTGGAATTTGGATGTATCATTTCTATTTTCTGTTCATCTTTATGATTTCATCACTTCCATGGGTATCAAATGAAGTGATTTTAACTCTGATTTCTGACCATGTGGGCATTGATTTTGCATCTAAGAGTTTTAGTTGCTCCTTCAATGACTTCAAGAATGTGTAAAAGGGTGGTTAAGCTTTCATAAGAATAATAATAAAACATTTTTCGCCTATTTTCTCAAAATTGGAATTTTGATGCTGAGAAAGGTTAGCTTGAGTTTCTCCACGTAGGAATTAGCTTACATTTAAGGTACATTTTTTTTTCTTCACAGATTTTGTTTCTTATTATTTCTTCCAAGTTCTGGGATGGCTTCATTAGGAAGGCAGCCTTTTGTTTGTTTTGCTTTCTTTTATTTTTCCATAGATGTTTGCTTCCTTATTCTATATGCATTATAAATTTGATTTGTCTACCTGGTGGTCTCAAGTGCTATATATTGTCAGTCTACCTCTGAATTCTATAATTTTAATTCAAAATAAACATTGAAATTATGTATAAAGAGATTTGTCAAATATACAACATTCATCTAAAAACTAAAATAATACAGTTCAAGCCTGTTTCCAATGAAAAGGCATTTCACATAATTACAATATATCATTCTTCTTCTTTTTTGCCAACTCTTTCTTTTTCTTCTAGAAAGAAACTTCATCCCCAAGAAATAATAATGAGCTATCTGTATTGAACATTATATTACTTTTTCTTTGTCATACCTACATGATAAATAATATTGATAAAAATAATTTCACAACAAAAAAGCAACTATAAACTTTATGATAATGAGACTTGTGAGAGAATAATATATTCAAGGAAGGAGAACAACCACTTAAAAGCTACCCACGGTTTAACTAAGATAATTCGCCTATGTATCAAAGAAAATTAAAAATGTGCTACCCTTAATGGTTAGGAGAATATCGATAAGGAATTGTATAGATGAATTGCTAATTTAATGGACACAACTAACCGAAAGTTTAAAAAAGTAGTGAGAAAACAGTCAATCAACTAAAGAATGCCTATTGAAAAAAAAAAAAATCATTGGCACCACTTAAATCAGTCAAGAAAATCTTATTCAAACCCACACCATCAAAATAAAGATTAAAGAATTCCCACAAGATGGGTTTAAAGGTAGCTAGAGGAGCTAGTGTAGGACTGGTTCAAGATGGGTTTAAAGGAAGCGTAAATTTAGTGTGCGTTTGGCATTGATGAAATTTGTCAGCTTATTTTACTACTATTCATAGGTCTCACTACACTTTTTGGTACTATTTATGAGCCTCACTATACTATTTCAGCTAACTTTTACCTTTATCTACAGTACTTTCAGCAAAATTAAAAAAACCCTTAGTGTCGGAGTTTCAATTAATATGGGGAATTAAGATTAAGTTTTAATTATTAATTCCCTTTAATGACAATAAATATAACTTAACCAAGTAACATATTATTTATGAAAGAGAAATGTTATGTCCACAATATTTTCACAACAAATCCTATGTGGTAGGTTGTTATTAGAGGGTAGAAAAATAATTTCAATAGTAGATTCAAATTAGAACTAATAACAACTAATCACTTATAATTTGTTGTGAACATAACACTTCTCTTTATGAAAAGGCCAAATTAACAAGAATTTTTTTTTCATGATTTTAAAAACCGGATTAGACTGGGCGGTCTAATCAGGAACTGGCTACTAGTTTGGTCTGGTAAAAATGTCCAAAACAAGGAACTGGAGGCAAATTCGGTTTTGCCCTAGTCCGGTTTTTAAAACCATACTTTTTTCTTTTTTCTTTTTTTTAATGAAAAAAAAAATTAATAGGAATTTTGATTGAACAAGGTATCCAGAAAATGAAATTTTAACCGTGAAATGAACTCTTTCTATCTAAAGTAAAATAGAGACATCATGTTCTATTTTTTTTTAAAAAAAAATTAAACATAAATTATTGTAATTTATTCTTGTAAAAAAAGTTGTAATTAACACATTTAGGTATTTCATCTTCATTAAAATTAAGTCTTAAATTACCAAAATAAATCAAATCAACAAATTCAAAAAGAAAAAAAAAAAGTTTCAAAACACAACAAATACGTATATTTGGTTGAAATTTTTATCAACTTTATTTCCATCCATTTAAGCTTTGATAATAAGAAAAATGTAGTAGAACCCAACTCAATCCACAAAAACCAATTCAAGGTATTGTGTTGTTAAAACCAGTGGGCTAAAAAAAAAGAAAAAAAGAAACCCTCACTTTGTCCTCCATCTTGACATTTTCATCACCTAGTTTAGTTATGGATTGTTGTGCATTTTCTTTATAAATCAAATGTAATCTTATTATTTGTAATGAGAATAATTGCTCATCTACAAGCTTCTCTAGTGCATCAACCATGGTGTGGTGGCATAGATTTTAATTTGGTGATAGGTTGCTGTTAAATTGTGCTGGATTGCTTGAAACTTGTTCACTAAAACAACTTGTATGCATTGACAATAACAACTCTGTCGACAGAGTTCAATGCCTGATGTTTGCAAGATTTTACTTAGGCCTGAGGATCTACATGGCACCCTAGTAGCACATTGTAGTCCAAGTAGCCGATCTTACTAGAATCACCCAACTGTATTTGCTAATTCATCTCACTGTTATAGATAATCCCTTTTTTTAATATTCTTAGTATTCTATGTGTACCAGTAGGCCCATCTGATTTAGATTCAACTAGTCATTTCTGCTACGTGGCCCCCCTGCTACATGGCACCAATCTGATTTAGAAGGCTGTATGACAAATTTGTATTAATTCTATATTTAGATTTGCATGTAACCCTTCAATTTACTTGTGTTTTGCTTATGAATCTGAATGTATGTGCAGACACCCATTTTGTGGTCCCATGGAACGGCTGACGGAATTGTATAGTTTGAAGCTGGACAAGCTGGTCGTCCTTTCCTTGTAAAAGTTGGTGTTAGCTGTGAGTTTAAGGTAATGCATCCTAATATTGCAAGATTTTCTTAAATTCTTTCTTGATTTGTTTAGGACTCTTGAAAATCTTTTATTCATAGGCTTATCCTGGTCTTGCAATTCGCCAATGTTACTGTGGAAGTGTGTGTTTGTGTGGCATTGTTAACAGAGACATTATCTTGTCATTAAATTTAATTGGAACTAAATAAACTTGTCGAAGTCTTATGGAAATTGACTTGATTCGCAGTAATTATCTTCCAAAGAAGAATAAAGGGGATTAAGAGCACAGCCTAGAGAGAAAGTTGAGGAATTTGTATCAATGTTAAAAGTATCAATATGTTAACATGGTTGCCTAGTATTTATACTAGGATTCTTCCAAGTCTAGTTTCAAGAAAAGCTCAAAATTTGGTTCTCTAATCAATTAGCCATTTCACAACAATTTGTAAATCGACTTGTCTAATTGTCTTGCACTTTGATACTAGTTTTAGTTATATGTATGATTATCCATGCGGGTATTCTTCTCTATTGGGCTGGTCTTGATTGGTCTTGGGCTATGTTGCTGCTTTGGGCTCATTATAGTTGCGTAAATCTTGTCATATTGTACGTGTTAGAACTCCTTTGCTATGAAAAAGTATTTTATATCAAATGATATTACGTTATCCGTATCAAAATTTAATAAAAAAGAGACGTGTGTGCAAAAATAATTACTCCACTAACACATGTCTTTCATTTATTTTCATTTATTAGTGAGTTGATATTTTTTACTCACACGTCTTACATTTATTGGATTTTTATACTGCTGATATGGTATCATTTGATATCAAATATCTTCTCCTTTGGTATAATTTATTTCTATTGATTGACTTTGTTTAAAAATAAAGCTAAGCAAAGATATTATCCTACCTAAAAAAAAAAAAAAATCTGAGGATTTAAAAATCTGAAAATTCTCTTTTTTAGGATGAAAAAAAAAGTTAAACCCTAGGATGTTTGAGTTTTGGATGAGTTTTTTTTTTTTTTTGGTGACGAATTTTTGTTGTTGTTTCAATTCTACCAAAGTCATATAATATAATATACTATACTATATAATAAAGGTTTGGCTTAAAAGCCGTGGTTGTAACAAGTGGCTAATCTCACTAATTAGTAAATTAATTATATATTTTTTGTTATGATATATTTACTCAATTAAGGGATAATATTTAACAACGGTCTAATTTAAGTAAAACTTTATCATTTAAATTTCAACAAATTTAAATTCTATTCAAAATAAAAGTGTATTATAAAAAATTTATAAACTTAAATCCCACACAACAACCCACATTTTCTTCCTATCCAAAAAAAAAAAAAAAAAAAAAGTTTTGACTAAGAGATAAGATTTTACATTAATTTAAAACAAATTTAAATTATATTCAAACTAAAATTTATTATAAAAAAATTTCTAAACTAAATCCCACATAACCCGCACTTTTGCTTTTGTTTTTGTTTTTTCCTCAAGTTGCACCTTATTAACTTAATATTTTATTAGGATATTATGCTATAAAACTCTTGACTAAGGGATAAGATTTAATAGTAATTTAATTTAGATAAAACTTTATCATCTAAAATTTAGAAATTTAAATTCTACTCCAACTAAAAGTCTATTATCAAAATTTTCAAAACTTATATATTCACCCATGACTTTTCGATATAATTCCTCTTAAACAATAAGTTATCCCTATAATTAAATCTCACACAATACACCCTATATTGTTTTTTTTTTTTTTTTTTTCTTTTTCAAAATGCAACTTACGCTTATATTTTAATCTAATAAATTTATCTTACTTATTGTTCTTTCATCTTTGCTTTTGAATTTGTGTGCAAGATATTATGCCAAAGGAAGTTTACTATATAGAAGCAAAACAATGGACACCCATTTAAGTTATTAATTCTCTTATGTAAGTTTTTTTTTTTTTTTAATTCTCAAATTTTGAACTCTTTTGTGTATATTTTAATTTTCGGTTTTGGTTATGTATTTAATTTGTGAGTGTGTTGATTTTTTCAATTAGACTATCACTAAGAAAAAATTGGTATTGAGAAACTATTTTATTTATTATTGTTTATGCTGGCTAGGGGATAAATTAAATATAATTCAAATAGGAATGATCAAACTCATTCCATATCTCATATTAAGAAATTAACACATAGCACAAAGAGAATTTAAAAATATTATAAAAGATAAACATTGATAAAGTCTAAACTCTAAACAATCAGAACTTAAAATAAATTTTTTATTAAAATTATTTACTTATTTTATAATTTATTATTACTATTTATATTTTATAATTTAGTTTTAATTATTTTAAAATTTTTGTGCTTATATATAAATTCAATTGTGTTTGATTCCCATGAGTTTCTTCTAGAGGGTAGGGTAGACCATATTAGGTTTTAATTTGCCCAACATTATCATAATCATGGGGCCTAAAAGGATAAAGGAAGGCTGAAAAAAGGTTAGGGAGCCTTTCCCATTCTACTTTGTATTACTTTTTGTGTATATATAAAAAAATAAAAAACTATCTCATAATTGAACGAATACATGGCTTTATGCCTTCTCTTTTGTTTTTATTTGTTTGTCACATAATTATTGTTTTGATGTTTCTTGATTGTGTGTGTGAGAGAGAGAGAGAACCTAACTACTTGTAAGTTTCTTTCCCTTTTTATGAAGATTTGAACTCTTCGTCTATGATTTGTATAGTAAGTTTTGTTACCGCTTGTTACTCTTTGACAGTCATGCAATTTGCATCCATTTCTTTCCTAGTGTGATTTGCATGTTGCTCAACCACCGAGACTAGCTTGTACAGTCAATAAAGCAAATAAGACAATTCTTTCTAGCAGTCTAATATATTTGCTCTACTCTCAATCTCTTTAAGAGTGAGTAAACAATTGTTTGTGTCAATGTTGTATGTGAGAATTGAAGGCAATTCTCAGTGTTGTAAGTGAGAATTGAAGACAACTAAATGGATTGGCATTGTTGACTGCTTTCTATTTGGTTTCCCTCCAATAAAGCAAATTAAATCATTCCAGGGCATAACAATATATCTAAACAATTGATCAATTTTAAAAGAAAGACTAGCCAACTGCATAATTTGACAAGGTTTTCAATAAATATCATATATATTAAATTGCACTGATTAACATATTCAAAATAGTAACATTAAATAACCTATAGTAGTAATCCTCGAACTATTTCAAACAATAACAAAAAAATATCTAAGTGTTCTTCAATTTCAAAATACACATTTAGCTCCACAAGCACCTCATTTTTGCACATTTAACCACAAGAAATGTCGTTCACTTTTGCACTTGTGCATTCTTATAAAATTTTGTAATTCTTCTAGATGTCTTACTTGCAGCAATCATTGTCTCTACTAACACTCAAAAACTGTAACTTCTTGTAACTTCATTGAGTCCAACCTAAAAAAGTGCACAAGGATATTAATCTACTAGAAACAAGAGCAAGGAATTTACAGTTAAAAACTGACTTTCCAAAGGGCTGAATTATTTTTTTTAAAAAGTTATTCTATAATTTCAATACATATTAAGGAATAAAATAAAGAGTCATCATTTCAGCTTTAAAGTTATTTTTGTGTATGCAAGCCATTCTGTTGGATACTTTAAGGGATAAAAATTGAACCACGTTAAAATTTGCCTTCTAAGTCCTAATATTCACAACTGGTAATAGTTAGACAAAACCAAGTTAGACTTGCCAAGTGATACGGGTAAAACAAAGACAAAACCAACTTAAGTTCGGCTGGATTCCAGCTTCATGAAGGCAATTTGCAGTCTACAATCAAGTCATTAATCTAAAGTTTTATATGTAAATTGTAGTCAGAAAAGGGAAAATGATTATTTAACCTCATTTGGATACCCTTTCATATTTCTACTCAACATTGTCTACAAATTAGGTGCTCCGACCACCATGACCTGATCTGACTGGTTGGCAAACAGTAGCATTCTAAATCATGTTTTAAAATATGTTTGATATCTGCAATCAAGTAATTAATCTAAAGTTTTCATGTGCGCAATTTTGCAGGCCCCTTGCATTTTAAATCATGTTTTAAAATATATTTGATACTAGCCAGTACCAATAGCTGCATATAGTTCATATGCAGAGCTAAAAAACAAGATAATACAGACGACAAAGTCATAGTTACATTGACCTAGTATATAGAAACAATTTATTTATGTTTGCTTCTAATTGTAATTGTCATGGATTGCAAGAGTTTTCATAGCCTGTGAATATTTTTTGCAAAAGAGCAAAAGGGTCATACAAAAGCATGAAAAGAAGAAGAAGAAGAAGATAAGAAAGCATAGCATAAATGAAAGAAAGTTTTAATCTTTATGACTAATATTGTTATCAAAAACCCAACTCAATTCAATAACAGTCATAGATTTGGTTCAATTGAGTAGAGTTTGTTGGTTCCAAAATGAGAAACCCGTTTTTTCAAACAGGGAACAGCATTTTCAGTAAAACTGTTATCACAAACAAGGCTAAAGTTATGTCATATTTGTGAAATAAAATCCAAAGACTATCACATTTAGCTATGAAATAAATTGTATATTCAAAGTAGTTGACTACAACATTAACATGAAAGAAACAATATTAAGGACATATAACTTGAAGCAATACCTTTTGGCTAGATAACGATGCTTCACTTGCTAAGGCAGACTTTTAGCTTTTCCAGTGATTCATCTTTATCATTGTAGTCACATAAATCCAATCTTTTATTTCATCAGCAAATCTAAAATAAGCATGCCTCCAAGTCCTATTAAAGAACAGAGCTCCACAAATTGCCCAAAAGCCAATTGCAAATCCAACTCCCATACCAATGTAGAAGCTGGAGTTTTTAGAATCATCTTCAACACTACCAATTGGTGATTTATTCAAAGATTGTTCCTCAATTGTGCAGCTTTTTGGAAGAGGATCACCACATAATTGAGGATTTCCAATGTACCTAAGAGCATCAAATGATTGAAGCTGGGTGCTTGAAGGAATTGTACCTGAGAGGTTGTTGTATGACAAGTCCAAGAGACTAAGAAATGTCAAATTAGACATGCTTGGAGGAATTTTACCCGATAAATGATTTCTTGAGAGATCAACTGACTCTAACTCTTTCATACTCCCAATTTTTTCTGGTATCTTTCCCATTAAATGATTTCGAGACAAATTCAAAAAACGTAATTTGGAAAGATTTGAAATTTCAGCAGGGATTGATCCAGACAAGTTGTTGCTTGAAAGGTCTATAAGCCTAACTAATTTAAGGTTCTCTTGGTATTCCATTTCGTTCCCTTTGGGAACCAACCGAACATTCTCAGCATATATATTCAAATACATAAATGATATAACATTGGAATTTGGTAATGTCATGGCACTAATATTTTTCAAGCAGTTTGGTATGGATCCTGATAGGCTATTATTGGCAAGATCCAATACTCTAAGAGAAGAAAGTTGGCATATTTGTTGAGGTATATAACCCTTGAATTCACTTGATCTTAGACGGAGAACTGTAAGATTTGTCATTTCTCCAATCCATAGTGGTATGATGGACAAATGATTATCACCCATATCAATAAGCCTCATATTTGAGCACTTTTTCAACGATGAAGGAATATCTCCATAGACGCTATTGTTTTGTAAACGCAATGCCTGGAGGTTAACTAAAGCCCCCATGGAGTAGGGAATTCTACCTACCAGATTATTGCTCCCTAAGTTTAAATGGATCAAAGACTGCCAATACTTCCAGCAGTGAGAAAGTTCTCCTGATAAGAGATTGTTTGATGCATCTAAAACTTCTAATTCATTCTTTCTAATTTTCTTTTGGCATAAGAAAGTAGAAATGGGTCCATAAAATGAGTTGTTAGCTATATCGAGCACTTTGACAGTAGAACTCAGAAAAATGTCTGATACATTACATTCTATGTGGTTGTTAGAGAGATTGATAAATGTAATGTTTGAAGTCCAATTCCAGAACCACATCGGAGCTTTGCCTGAAATTCCTGACATGGACATGTCTAAAACACTGAGGGATCTTTGTGATTGCAGCCATGAGGGGGAAAATTAGGACCTATCTTAATTGAGCTCATGTAGGCACGGTCAAGTTGGAAGGGGGGAACCCAATTGGAATTGACATTAAAGAACAAACGTGCTTCAGACATATAGAGATTCTTTAATTTTGAGAGTTTTCTGAAATGCCCTTCATCTACGGTACCTGTTAAAGAATTTTCTCCGACATACAACATCTCTAACTTAGAGAGAAGCCCAAGACTCTCTGGAATGGTGCCATTCAATTGATTTTGCTCGAGGTATAATAATCTCATACGAGATAAATTCCCAACGGATGAAGGTATAGGACCATTTAAAGAATACAGTCCGAGATCAAGAAGTTCTAATTTCTCTAAATTGAAAATGCTAGGCGGTATATTGCCTTTCAAAGAATTGTTGTACAGGTCAAGCTCTATGAGGCTTGTACTGAGATTAGAGAACCAATTAGGTATCTCATGATTGAAATGATTTTCAGCAAGATCAAGGAATCCAAGAGACGTGAAATTGACAAATCCAAGAGATGGATTCAGGCTATCAAGCTGACAATAGGACAAATATAGGTCTGAAAGAGATGGGAACTTACTCATTATTTGAAGCCAATCAACTTCTCTGTGAAGGTCAGCATCACTTAGGTCAAGGTGTTGAATGGCAGAGAGACCAGACATCCAACGAAGGTTATCTACATAGAGGTCAGAATTATGCCAAAAGACAGATAGCGAAGGCTTGAAAGGTTCCCAGGCTGATGAGGAATGAGTCCACAGAAGTTAGACCAATGGAGGTCAAGATGTGTGAGACTGAACATTGAACCAAGGAAAGTTGGGATCGGAGTACAATTAAAGTCATTGCCACTCAAATCCAAGTAATTCAAATGTTCTAATTGGAGCAACGAACCACTAATCTCACCGCCTAACCCCGAATAATTGAGGTGGAGCTCAAAGACTCGGCCAATTTTCTTGTCGCAGATAACTCCGTCCCATATACAGCAATCTTTATGGTCAGACCAGGATGAGAGGACGTGTCCATGATCAGTGAGACCACGTTTGAGGGTTACAAGGGCTTGATTGTCTTTTTCATTGCAAGAGACATTTGAGATTGATTCTGCTTTGAAGAAGAAGAAGCTTAAACTGAAGGCAGCGGGAAGGAACCATACTAAGAAAAGCACATGATGAGTTGCAAAAGAGGCACCCATAGTTTTAAAGTAGGAGAAGCTGAAAGGTGAGTAGTGGAGGTGATGCAATTGGATGTTACTGCAGCTCGTGATAATATACAGGGATTCTTCAACTACTTTTCATTATTGTTGCATTATTTTAAAGAAGACTTTGACTTGTTGACTTAAGCCCAATGCCAAAGAGCAATGCTCGTGTTTGTCGGAGATTCTGGCCCTTTACCCTTAATTTTTAAAAAAATTGGCAATATGTTCCTGTTTGCAAACTATATAGGAGCGTGCCCCTGTTTTGATACTCGATTATTCTAAAATCGAGTTCAATTAAATACTCGATTTGTAGAAAATCGAGTTATGCCCGATCAAACTTAAAAAAAAAAAAAAAAATTGTATGGAACTCGAGTTTCAGGAAATCGAGTTCCATGCGAAAAAAAATTTTATAAGTGTAATCACCCCATATTCAGAGCCCTATAGTCACGTTTTTAATCCCTATAGTGACGTTTTAAAGTCCTATAGCGGCGTTTTCCTGCAAAAAATTTTGTAAGTGTAATCGGTCTGTTCTGGGAGCCCTATAGTGGCGTTTTTTAAGCCCTATAGTGACGTTTTAGGGCCTTATAGCGGCGTTTTCCTGCAAAAAATTTTTATAAGTCCCCATACCAGGTTCAAGGGGCCCTATAGTGGCGTTTTTAAGCCCTATAGTGACGTTTTGGAACTCGACTTCCCTAAAATCGAGTTCCATGCTTTTTTTTTTTTTTTTTTTTAGTTTTATTCGGCGTAACTCGATTTTCTATGAATCGAGTATTTCTTTGAAACTCGATTTTAAGTTAATCGAGTATCGAAACAGGGGCATATCCTATATAGTTTCGAAACAGGGGCATATTGCTAAATTTTTTAAAAATTAAGGGCAAAAGGCTAGAATCTCCTGTTTCATGAAACTTCGTTCGTAGTAATGCACTTCAACTACTTTTCGTTTATTATATGGGATTGTTAACAAGCACCGAACCGGTGCTTGTTAAAGTGAAAGGACCCAAAAAAAAATGTTAGAAAAAAAGATATCATATAATATAAAAAAAAAATTTGAAAACTTGACACAAAGGTGAAAAAAACAAAAGCTTTTTCCTCTCAAAAAAAAAAAAAAAAAAAACAAAAGCTTTTGTCAAAAAAATACAAAAATATTGCTGTTAAAGTGACCGTTAACACAATCCTTATTATATTATTTTAGAAAAACTTTGACTTGGTCACTTAAGCCAAATTCCGAAGACCAATACCCGTGTTTGTTTCATGAAACTTCGTTTGTAGTAATTGCACTTCAAGACAGGGGCCGTGGCACCTTAAGGTCTGGTGGTCCTGAATTTTTTTTTTTTTTTTTTTTTTTTTTTTATATATAATAATTTAAAAAAATGTATTTGTCTACCTGCAAAAAAATTTTGGGAACACTTTTTTTTTTATGCCAATAAAATTAAATTTTGCTCCATAATTTATTCTATATTCAGTGGATTAATGATTACTTGGTTATGTATATTGAAAGAAATGTAGCTTGTAACATTGATAATAAGACTATTATGCAACAATTTCAAAATATGAAAACCCGTAGAAGACAATTGTAAACTTTATGTATTTACGTGTTTTTTTTATTGTTATTATTGTCAATATATGAATTTTTCTTTTTATTAGAATGTATAATTTATACTTCTTGAAAAACACCTTGAGAAAAATTCCTAGAGCCGCTACTTCTTCAACACTTTGATTTGTTGACTACTTTTTTGTTTCTTTTGTTCCATGACTTATAGTGTGAGGTTTATTTGACAACCATCTTTCACCTAGTAGAAATTTTTTATCAGTATCTAAAGCTCCGTTTGGTAGAGTTGTTAAACAACTTATTTTCAGTTTTTAAACAATATTATACATTTTTTCACCCACACGTATTTCAAAAAATTACAAATAATATTACTTAAACTCCTCTACCAAACGGCCCTAAATCATCAAGAATATGACTTGCTGATATTTTTTGTATTTTTCTTAGGTGACTTGTTGACCTTTAACTCATTATGCAATATTTTAATATTTTTTACTGTGCACCATAATTTTCATTATGGCTAGAAATTCATGTTAAGGACATTTGTCAGGCACTTAAAGCTCATGATTGAGTAAAATCTGCTCTTAATGAAATTATTCCATTAGTGATAATATAGGCGCCAAACTCCCAAAGCTCGATACTCACCACACATGATATGAGATCTGATAGGTTCATCTGAAAAAATAAAAATCCCAGTTTGAAACTAAATCAGATAGAAAAACCAGCAAAAAGGGAAATGGTTTTAACAAGAAAAACATAATTTCTTTGTTTGGTTTTAGTTTTTAACTAAACTAATCATTAACCTGTGCAATACACAGAAAAATTCAAAAAATAAAATGTTCAAGAAATTCATTTTTTTTTTAATTCATCTTCCTCTAGATTAATGAAAGCTATAAGATTAATTCCTAATATTCATGTACTTAAACGTCAAATTGAAATGGTTAAATGTTGCAAGTTTGATGAATCCATAATCATAACTTTAAAAATAGTTCATTCCAAACTTACAAAAGTAAATTTATGAATCTTTACTCCTCCTTCGGCAAGCACAATTATTTTCCAATTAAATCTCCTTTCAAATAGTGTTTCTTAGTATTGGTACATTTTGTAGTTGGAAAAGAGATACGCAAGTCTAATGTTTAGTTCATATTGCAAAGTTACATGCTACTTATAACTTATATCCCAAAAAGACATTTCTTATTAACTTATATCCCAAAATTTTAAGGAACATCTCAAGTAGTTTAATAGCTAAACATAGCTTTTAGTAACTATAGCATTCAGCAAGAACTTTCAATATCTAGCCTAATTTACTCTTTTTTTTCAATAATTAACCTAATTTACATACATGATAGCTTAGCAACTGAGAGAAGACTTCCACTGAAACTTCTATGACAGCATCAAACACTAAACTTGTCAACATGTGCTAATCCAAAATGGTTCCTCTTTCCTTTTGATTCAATTTTTCCACCATGTTCTATAATAAGTTACATACAATTCAAACTCCTAATCATAACTTGAGGCAAGTTTTCAAGAACTCCATAGAACTCCAGTTTATGGTTTTCTTCCACTCTATGTGTGGGAGTACACCATCAAGTACACAATTCAATGTAAACATTCATCTCTAGTCTTAAAAAAAGGGTAAATAATCATTAGTTGAATTATTTCCATTTAAAACAGATTTTGGATGCATGTTTGATTCAATAACTCAATAAAAAAATAATTAATAGGAGTTTCTTTGAATATATTATATTGAACCTGTGACTATAAATAGAATCTATATAAGATTTCAAAAAAAATTATTACGCATTTACAGCTTAATATAAAGGAAAGACAAAAACCTTGAAATAGAAGACAGGTAGCTCATTATCTTCGTCTAAGTCTCCCCACATCACCATTCACATCCATCAAATCAATATGAACTACAAAACACAAACATAGAAAACTCATAAAATTTTCCCCACAAGTAAAATAATATTACAAATACAAAATAAGTTTGTCACTGAATCCTTAACATTGAAACAATAAACAACGGAAATTAATAAATCAGAGAGAGCTTTAAAAAAGAGCATCAAGAACTCTCATTTCCACCATCATGTTTGTGTATTGAATTGATGTTAGTTGCATTGAAAACTACACATAAAATAAAAACCCATAAACAATTTCATCTAGAATAAGAAAATTGAGTTATTTCAATTTCAACTAACAAAACAAATGGCAAAGCTATATTTGGGGAGGGAAAAGAATCGAAACAAAAACATACCTATAGACTACTTGGATGTTCATGGCCTTCATGTTGGACTTAAGTTGTTCGTGGCTTTCTTTTTAGACTCAAGTTGGATTCCTAGGTAGTAAAAGTTTATAAAATTTTCACACTATTACATTCCCCAAAATTCACCAAATTTGACACAATATTCTAATTGCAAAATTTATGAACTAAAACCCCAATAACTTGCTCAAAATTTTAAAATTAACAAAATCAAAATTCTTTCATTTAAAAAAAAAAAAAAACCTTTCTGGGTAAACTCTATCAAATAAGCAAATCTAAGAGGAAGAGAGAGAGATTTATCATGCACAAAATCCCTAAGAAACTCGAGCCTTGCGGAACTTATAGCTAAAAATTATAAAAATTGAAACCCCAAAAAAAACATAGAAGTAAAAATCTCATTTAACTAAGCATAACATAATATTTAACTTCTCCAACTAACATACTACATATATAGTAGTACATTCTTTTGAAGCAAACAAAAAAAAAAAAAAAAAAAAACATAAGAAAGAATGAAGGAGTAAAAAAACTTCAAATGCAGTAATTAAATTATGCTTACTACCAAAAAAAAAAAGGAAAAAAAAAAACAATAAATAAAGAATCATAACCCTTGCTTAATGATGTATAGCTACAAACATGAAAAAAAATGCAAGTATTTGCAACAAAAGAAGAAGTTATTAAGGTGTTCATCTCTTGTTTGAACAACTCTTGGCCTTTTCTATTAGTTTATCTACTCTATTATCAATTTATCATAGCTGAATGTGGCAATACCTAATTACTTGACAATTAAATCAATTAGACATTTAAATACATCCAATCAATGCAAAATAATCTATATACAATAGGAAATTAGTATTATTGATTAAGGTACGGATAAAGGCTTTGGTACAATCCATAATGACCCTCCCACACAACTTAGCAAGTAGCAAAACTACCAAATTGACACAGGAGATAGACGTACATGTAACAAAGTCACATGTATTATGGCTACAATCTAAGGTTCAGATCATAAACTATCCACTATAGCATGGCAAGAATAATGTAAACCACATATGAAGATTGACCTGCAGGTTGTACCTATTCAAAAACAATGAATCTTGATATATTCCTTCTTCACAATGCTAGCTTGCACAAGTAAGGTGGAAACATTCTTCCTCTGATCCCCCTGAAGTTGTATAACCTAACTTGATATAAGCCTAATAAAAATAATCATAGATTGGGGTAATTTTCCTTATCCTAATTTCTGAGCTTTTCTCTACAACCAACGGCAAGAACTAAAAATACAAAAAATTGCAGACCATAAACTCAATACTCAAACAAGAAAACACAGAAGAATTAACCCAAAAAATTTTAAATATACATAGAAAATAAAATTTAAGTATACCTTGACGGCTCGTACAGAGGAGGCAACTAACAACTCCTTGCCATTAAAGTTGATGGTGGCCTTGAACTTGGGCCTGTGGTTGAACCAATTTGCCTCTTGCAAAAGGATACGAATAGGAAATGGAGTGTTGATTGAATTACTGAAATACAAAAGAGAGAGCAATGTGTCCAATAATTGAAATTAGCAAAACCCACTACAGGGCTCCAAACCCATCAATCTAAGCAAATCATTTAGAAGAAACACTCCCAAACGAAACATGAACAAAGGTGAAATACCTGAAGTGAATACCTGAAGTGAATCATCCACATTCTATTAGTATTTCTGAGCTCTTCTTTAAATATGTTGTTTTTTGATTCAATTAAATGAGGAGTTTTGAAACCGTGAAAGATAGGAAGAGCAAAAGGACGGGAGATAGTGATGAGGTATGAAGGAGTGATTCACTTAAATAATGAGAGGAAGAGACGAAGAGGGGAAGAGAGAGGTTGGAGTTAGAAAGTCGAAGGTCTGAAGTATTGAATCTGTCTTGGGAAGAGAGAGAGGTTGGCATCAGTCATGCTAAAGATCTGAAGAAGAAGAAGAAGAAGAAGAAGAAGAAAGGGTTGGCGTTTAAAAGAATAGAGGGTTGGATTTGGGCTTAACGATGGACAACAACGTAATATTCATTTTTTGGGCTTTATGGTTAACATAATTAAAGCTATAAAGATTGGGCTTTATGGTGGAGATATAGTTGGAAATCATTTTCTTTTTAATAGTATTTCAAAATTAGGGAAAATTTTAGTAAAAGTATTTTAAAATTATAGGAAAAATTCAAGAAAAAAATTAGAAATGACATGGCGACTAATGTGGCTCAACAAGAGCGTAACAACATTAAATGTTATGCTTCAGCTTTTAGTAATATATAGATTTGGACACCACAATAATGGTAATCATTGTGCACTAGTTCAAACAAATTGAATGATCTGATGTAGTTTGAATTAATCAAGCTATCAAGCATTAACTAGCAAGCTGTTAAACTTTGTGCTTATTTCTAGAAAGTAAACACAATTTAGAAAAAAAAAATTGCAAAACCAAATGTAATCTTTTGAATTTAGTTACAAATATCTATTTAAAATTATTAATAAATAGAAGCGCTCCCTTGCATAGAACACCCACACAAAATGACAACACACCAGTGAAGCCAGAAAAAAGCAATACCTATGAGGGTTTTCAATGAGATGAGGAGGAGCGGCGAAAGCGAGGTATCGGTGGCTGTGCTAGCATGAAGACACACTAGTGGCTGAGAAGGACACATAGCTTAGAGGAAAGAGGTCACCGTCACCAGCAGAGGAAGGCGGCGTCTAGGGTTCTCTCTCTCTCTCTCTCTCTCTCTCTCTCTCATGTCGTCGTGCTTTTTTTAAACAAAAATCAGATTTGTTTTCAATAGGGTAAGTTTAACTTAGATTTGATTTCAACCCCATTAGTTTACTTTAGATTTGATCTAACATGGAAACTAGTTATTTCATTTTTTTTTAATTAAAAAAATGCCACGTCATTAAAAAAAAATACTAAGTCATTGTTCCATTTGCCATGTAAGTAATAGTACTATTAATAAATAGTAGTGTTACAAATATCTATTTAAAATTATTAATAAATAGAAGCACTTCCTTGCATAGAACACCCACACAACATGACAACACACCAATGAAGTCAGAAAACAGCAATACCTAAGAGGGTTTTCAATGAGATGAGGAGGAGCGGCGAGGATGAGGTATCGGTGGCTATGCTAGCACCAAGACACACTAGTGGCTGAGAAGGACACATAGCTTGGAGGCAAGAGGTCACCGTCGCCAGCAAAGGAAGGCGGCGTTTAGGGTTTGTCAATCTCTCTCTCCCCCTCCTCTCTCTCTCATGCCGTCGTGCTTTTGGTAAACAAAAATCAGATTTGTTTTCAACCAAGTAAGTTTAACTTAGATTTGATTTCAACCTCATCAGTTTAGGGATGAAAATTTTGCCCCACCCCACTTAACCCGCCCCTCTCTGCTTCGTCCCGCACGGGTTTTCCCCGCCCCGCAAAGATGGTGGGGCGGGGATGGGTTTAGACTTTTTAGACCCATCCCACCCACTTTGCTAAGGGTTATAATTGTAATTTTTTCATACTCTAAAACCCTACTATTTAAACAAACATATCAATATTAACTTTAAAAAAATTGATTTGATTTGATGGGATAAATTTTGTTGTAATTTCAAGTATATTTTTATCAATGAAATAGGTTTCATTAAAAAAATTGTACTAGTTGTAAGGCAAATTAACAGAAAGTAGAGTTTTACGGGGTAAGACGGGACTTCGCAGGGCCCCAAGGAGCGAGGATGGGGCAAGACAAAACCATGCGGGGCGGGGATAAAGACCCCATCCTTTGGCTCCGCCCCGCCCCATTGTCATCCCTATGTCAATTTGCTTTAGATTTGATCTAATGTGGAAACTAGTTTTTTTTTTTTTTAATTAAAAAAATGCCAAGTTATTGTTCCATTAATTACGTAAATAACACTACTAACAGTACTTAGTAAAATGACTAATACAACTCATTTTTTTAAACTTGAGAGACCAACTGTGCTCTGAGTGTAAATTTGAGGAACCAACATTGTAGTTTCGCCTAAAAAAACTCCACAAGATGGGTTAAAGGAAGCTAGAGGAGCTAGTGTAGGGCTGGTTCAATATGGGTTTAAAGGAAGCTTGAATTTAATGCGGGAGTTTCAATTAATATGCGGAATTAAGGTTAAGTTTCAATTATAAATTCCCTTTATTGAAAATAAAAGTAATTTAACCAAGTAACATATTTATTATTTATGAAAAGGCCAAATTAACAAGACTTGTTTTTATTTTTTTGGTTTTATGAAAAGAAAATTAACAAGAATTTTGATTGAACAAAGTATCCAAAAAAATGAAATCTTAACTGTACATCATGTTCTATTTCGTTAGAATTAATTAAAAAATTCAAACATAAATGATTGTAATTTATTCTTGTAAAAAAATTGTAATTAACACATTTAGGTATTTCATCTTCATCAAAATTAAGTCTTAAATTACCAAAATAAATCAAATCAACAAATTCAAAAAAAAAAAAAAAAAGGTTTCAAAACACAACAAATACATATATTTGGTTGAATGTTTTGCCAACTTTATTTCCATCAATTTAAGCTTCAATAATAAGAAAAATGTATAAACCCCACCTCAACCCACAAAAGTCAATTCACGGTAATCCGTAATTGTGTTGTTAAAATCTGTGGGCTAAAATTTAAAAAGCCTTATTTGACGAAGCAACAACTTTTTTTTTTTTTTTAGAGAAACGACGAAGCAACAATCTAAACGACAATTCATTCCCGTACTCTAGTACGTACGACTACCATTTTTCACACAAAGACAAATTTGCGGGAAAAAAAACAAAACACTCATAAAATTGCAGAGATGAAGGTTGTGCTATTAGCAAAGCCAATTGCAGCCATAGCAATCACCCTGAGTAGCACCGTTGGGTTTGTGCTACTATCCCACTCACACCACCAACAATCTTCTCTAAAATCAAAGACCCATATACATTCAGTGGCTAACAATCGAAGCTTTATTGTTTGGCTACATGGTTTAGGGAGCTCAGGCCCAGCCGCAGCCAATGGACCCATCAAATCCCATTTCACTTCCCCAGAATTCAAAAGCACAGTCCGGTCTTTCCCTTCTGCTCCTTCCAAACCAGTCACTTGTTACCGTAAGTGCTTCTCCATTTTACATTTACTCAATCTTTCTTTGTTTTTTTTTTTTTTTACTTTTTTAATTTATTGTTTTTGGCTTGATAATAAAGTTTTTGACTTTAATTTCCTTTAAAAAAAAAAGTTTTTGACTTTAATTGTGACTCTACTTGTCTAGTATTACCGATACAACATGGATTAGGATTCCAAATTCGAATCAAGTTCGGAAAACATTTTATTTAGTATGGAGTATTATACGACAGGGATTAGGATTCCAAATTCGAACCAAGCTCGGAAAAAATTTATTAGTATTACGTAGAATAGAACTGGAATTCAAATTAACTATATAATAATCACAACTCATAACCTTTGTCTAATCAATAACATGGCTTCTTCCTCTTCTTCTCCTATGTTGTCGTTTTCGAAGTGTACCTTCATTGTTTGTATGATTTCTTGGTTCAAAAAACTCTTTACGCTGCCGAAGAAAAAGGAGTCTCCTGCTATTACTTGGGAGTTAGTGTTTGAGATTTTGAGTCGGACAACTTTGAAAGATATTGGAAGGTGCAGGCTAGTTTCAAAAGACTGGAACTTGCTAACTTATGATGCAAGTTTCATGCAAGAACATTCTAAAAAAACAAAAACGATTTCTGGATTTTTCATTCAGGGTTACACAAGAAAACCCGTTTCCGTGTTTGTTTCCATCAATGCTTTGGATTGTGACTCTAAACTCTCCCTTGACTTCTTGCCTGGTCCAGTACAGATTGAAGCCTCCACTAAACAAGGTATTCTGTTGTGCATGAAGAGTTCTGAAACAAGAAAATTGGGAGTACCTGAGTATTTTGTTTGCAAGCCGAGCACAAAACAATGGCAGCAGATACCAAATCCTAAAACACGGTACAAAACCAAAAGATGTGCAATGGTGGTGCTTAGAACAAATCCATTGCACTATAAAATTGTTCGGTTTTCAGAACCCAAGTTCTCGGGCATCAGAGACAACTCATGCTATTCTCTTTGGTGTGAGATTTTTGACTCGGCAACATGGGCATGGAAAAAATTAGAAGATACGGTAAGGTTTCCTGAGTACGAGTTCTTGAGACTTGAGCCTGCTGTGTCTGTTTGTGGTTCGTTTTATTGGCTTATGACTAACAACCAGGTATTCGCGTTTCATGAAGATACGGAAAGTTGGACCATATTTGATATCCCTAAAAGTTTGTGCAAGAGAAATTATTTTAGTTACATGAAACTTGTAGAGTACCAAGGGAACCTTGGGATGGTTTGCAAGGGTATTGATTTTATACAACTTTGGGTGATGGAGACAAAAACAATAAATTGGAGTGAGTGGAAAACAGTGAGCACTGGAGTGAAGGAATGGAGTACTTGTCCCACAGCCTTCTACAGTACTGACATTGCAGTCATGAAGGGCTGTTACAGTGTAATATTCTGCAACTTTAAACAGTGCAGTTCAAACGTGTTCAACATGCAGAGCTATCCAATAGAAATCCATCCGTTAGAAGTTTTCCCCTTTCAATCTGACTTAGAACCTGTTAGTTTGAAGATCAATGGTCGGAAGGAATATTTATCTATAGTTCTTTGTTGGATTTTCTTGTTTAGTATTAATTTTATTTTGTTGTTTCTTTTTTAGATGAGTAAAATTTTTATAAATCTATCGATGTGGTGGATATTTATAATGTTCTTTGTTTGAGTTTAAATTTGGATTTTAATTATCATTCATATTTGTAGAACTTTTTTTTTTTTGGGTGGTTTTGTCACGTTTGCTTATCTATATCAATCCTTGCTCAAAAAACGTTGTTAAAAGGCCTCAATGCTATCGAGTCAATCTACTATCTCAAGGTGGTGGACTTGCCTAGCTCAAATCTGTGCAGCCTTGCCTGTAGTTGGATAGTGCAATCTAGCAAGTGCTGATATTTGCGTAGCAATTTTTAATAAATAAGGGAATTTTATTGATCAAAAAAACAGAATTCCCAGGTATACCGGTGGTGTACTTGAGAAGCAGTACATCAACCTCTCAAATTGCAATGCTCTAACATATCTAATAAATTAGAGATATTTGCAATTAGAGAATCTATCATCCTGTTGTCCAGGGGTCTCAAGGCCATTATAGTTTCTGACTTAGTCAAATTTTTTATTTGGATTATTCAATGGATACTGTAAAGGGAGCATTGAGGTACGCTAATAACAACAAATTGAAATTAAAAAGTACAATTTGTTTTTAGTCACTAATGCACTTCTTGACATGAGATTCATCGCTTATAGAGTAGCAAGAAGTCACCCTAAGGAAACTGATGTAATGGCACAGTAAATTAGACTTTCAGAATTATGATTCTTGGTGGTACTGTTCATGTAAATTCTTCTATTCATACAATTTTTGCTGAAAACTTCAAATGAAAAGAAATAAAGACATAGATGCCATTTTCATTTGGTTTGTTGGTGGTCATTGTATTCTTAAAATATTCAATTCTGATTAACTTCTGATGTTGCATGTTGTAAATAGCGATAAAATAATTTTCTGGCAATGGCCTTTTCCTTTGTGAAAACATGGATTATTGATCTGTCTTTGGCTACCGTTTTATTACTAGAGGGATAAACATTTTGCTTCATTATCATAAAGTATAATTTTCATTTGTGTTTCATCGTCTTGGGTTGAATTTGTTGGCCTGTGGGTATCCTTTCTGTTTTTTCCTCATTGGTTCTTCTAGAAGACATATTCAGGGAGTTCAAGGTTTTCTGCATGGCATGTAAACCAAGTTTAGATGCAAAATTTTCACATCAAAGTTGAATAGCTGCTATAAGGTCATCCCTGGAAAATGCCCTTTGGTCTATGAATTAAAATGATGTTACTAAAAAAGATATTGTAACATAAATTCAGAGAAATGTCTAACCACTAAAAAGTTAAATAATCATTTCAAGTCTTTGGGATGTCCAACCATGCTGTTATTGTCCAATTGAAGTGTTGCTTTTTCATTATTCATTAGTTCCCTTCGATTATCTTTTGGCCTTATCATAGGGAGTATTGCTTTCTTGGTGTGGCTTTTTTTGCTTTGTATGTTAATAATGAGTAACATCAAGCTATAGAGCATGTATCAACATCGGCATAACAAGTCAAAGATTTACTCATTCTGATGAAGATGTTTTAATATTTTCTTCATTCTGTCTTTGCTTCTCCTTGTAGATGGTGCTGTGATGCCTTCATGGTTTGACATTCATCAGCTTCCTGTGACAGCTGTAAGTTATCCTTCCCTCTTTCTTTCTTTTTGTTTAAATGGTAAGTTACACGCATACGCTCAGGGTCTTGACTCTTGAACCTAAAAGCTACAACCCCACCTTCCACCATACTCTTACAAGGGAAGGTGATGTTATTTTGCTAGAGCTCATTAGCTTGTTTTTTACTGCTTAAATCTCTCATTGAGTTCAGTTTGCAGAATGATATATGCATATGAAATCAGTAAGTCTAAGTACACAAAGAATTTCACAACAAATTTCACATTTGTTGAGGTGGTAGTTCGTGATTGGTGTGCAATAAAGCGATGATAGTGGTGGTCCCATGTGGAAATAATGTTGCACCAATTATAATCTGCCACCGTAACAGGTTGCGAAATTAATTATGTCTATGGCATTGTTGATATCAAATTGAATTGAACCCAAGAACTTTTTTTTTTTGGTTTTGTTGGAAACAAGAGGCTCCTGATAAGGGATTTACTGGTAATTCTTGTATGAGGTAGAATTCTGTTCAATGGATTACTATTTACGTTGTGATAGTAGAATGGTAATTGTCTACTTGTAATATGCAGAACCTCGTTTATGATGGCTTTACTTATAAGTTCATCTGATGCTAATGCTTGATGATTGGCATCAGTCAAATTGACTTGGCACTTATTTATGCATGATCAAGTGGACCAAGGGTGGTCTTAATAGGAGTAGAGCCCAGCTAGCTTAACATCTGTCAGAGGTGCCCCAATCTTTTGATACAGTACTGTTAACTGAGTCAGAAAAATATTAAATAATGTCTTGAGATTTTCTGAAGGTCATACCATTCATGTTTGATTGCATTGTTGGCCTTCACTAGTACCAATCTGACACTGAACCAAATATATCGCACCACTAGTGCAAACGTACATCTCCACTTGAATCTTTTATGGATTGTCAGTTACTAGAATTTTTCAGTTGCTCTTGCTATGGTTAAAGTGATGTTGCAAGGCTTAAGGAATCTCCAGGAGAGGATTGTGAATTGCTTTGGTACAATACTAGTTGATATGTTAATTTGTTGCATTTATTGCAGACTATTTTGCTGACAGGAATTAGAATTCTTGAAAAGATGAAAGTGATGTGCTTAAAGTGATTCAGAATGTGCATGCAGTGATAGATAAGGAAATAGCTGCCGGCACAGATCCTAAATAATGTCTTTGTGTGTGGATTCAGTCAAGGAAGTCTCCCTCTTCTCTCCTTGCTCTTCAATACGGCCCCCCTTGCCACCCTCCTCTTCCACCCCCCCCCCCCCCCCCCCCCGGGTCCCCATTCCAGAAAAATGCATAAATAAATAATTAAATAAATGCACACAGCAAAACATCTTTACATCATTGATTTTAGTTAGTACTTATAATATGCAAATTTAAAAAACCCTTTTGCAAGTGCCTTGACATTGGCAAGTGTTCTGCAGTATTCAGTGGATGGGTTCCTTTTAGTTCGTCTATAGTAGAAAAAATTTCACCAAATGCAAAGAGGTTACTTTTCTTCAAAAAAAACTATGTTGCACGGACATGGATACGGGGATACAGCAATTTTTGAAAAATAAGGACACGACACGGCAGGGATATGGCGGTTAAATAATTAATTATATTTTATATTTAGGCATATTTTTAGACATAAAATATGTTTATGTGTAGAATTTAAATTATGTAAGAACTACAAATAAGTAAACTAACACCCAAAGTAGTACAACAATATACAATATTTAACTTTAATAAATAAATAAAATTATAGCAGGATACATTAAAACAAAAATCACTAAATTCATAATAAATATTATAATTTATAAGGCAAAACAAAAGGCTGACTAAAGAAATACATTAACTGTGAGAGTGGGATTAAAAAAAAAAAAAAAAAACGCCGAGAGAGAGAGGAGAAAAAAAAAAAAAACAGAGAGAGGAGGTTGGAGTCGTCGAACCTGTTGTCCACGCCGAGAGAGAGAGATCGCTGGAAGGGACAGGGCACGGCGTCACTCGACGTCTATGGAGCTCGTCGATCGGCCCGATCTAGCTTCAGCGAGGGACAGAGGGCAGCGGCAAAAAAAAAAACAGAGAGAGGAGGTCAGAGTCGTCGGACCTGTTGTCCATGCCGAGAGAGAGAGATCGCTGGAAGGGATAGGGCACGGCGTCACTCGACGTCTATGGAGCTCGCCGTGCGGCCCGATCTAGCTCCAGCGAGGGACAGAGGGCAGCGGCAGGGAGGGTGGGTTGAGAACTTGAGAGGTGGGTTTCTCAAAATGACTTCTCAGACTCAAAATCTATGATTTCTTTTTTTTTTTTTCTTCATTTCTGGCGTGTCAAACGCATCGGAGCCGCGTTGGCGCGTCTCGGAGAAACGGAAAAAAAAAAAAAAAAAAAAAAAAAAAAAAAAAAAAAAAAAAAAAAAAAGGACACTCACCGGACATCGGAATCCGGCAAGTCGTACCCATTCCGGTGTCCGACATCGACACAACGCCAAAAATGGCGTGTCCGTGCAACCTAGTCAAAAAACACTGTGATGTGGTTTTAGACTCTTTTCTTTATATATTTTTTTAGTATCTTCTTGACTTGCCATTTGGATGCATATGAAACAAAGATCTTAGCAAACATTTTGTAGATAGGTTCTCAATCATATCATTGAGGGATGGTCAAGCAATGGGATAGTGGTTGATGCATAGCGCATTTGAAAGAAAATAGGAAATAAAAGGATGGGATAGGAAACCTTGGGCTTCACTATGTAGGGGCATGGAATCACCACAAAGCCAAAGAAATTTTCATCGGAAGATTACCATTCCAAACACAATTTCGCAAACCATTCCTGGAGCCTCCTTTTAAAGATTGATTATGCTCCTTGCATCAGAGGTGTAATACATATGGTTCAATACTCACTTTGTCGTCTTGGCTGGGGGGGGGGGGGGGGGGTGTTGTGGGGCAGGTGGCGGGGAACGGGTTTGAGTAGTAGTGTAGGATTTCTAACCATAAAAAATATAAATATAAATATAAAAAATATAAAAAGAAGAAGAAGAAAGAAATCCTCACTGTCCTCCATCTTGACATATTCATCTCCTAGTTTAGTTATGGATTGTTGTGCATTTCTTTATAAATCAAATGTAATCTTGTTATTTGTAATGAGAATAATTGCTCATCTACAAGTTTCTCTACTGCATCAACTATGGTGTGGTGGCATAGATTTTAATTTGGTGATAGGTTGCAAATAAATAGTGCTGGATTGCTTGAAACTCATTCACTAAAACAACTTGTATGCATTGGCACTAACAACTTTGTAGACAAAGTTCAATGCCTGATGTTTGCAAGAGTTTACTTAGGTCTGAGGATCTACATGGCACCCTACTAGGACATTCTAGTCCAAGTAGTAGATCTTACTAGAATCACCCAACTGTATTTGCTAATTCTTCTCACTGTTATAGACAATCCCCTTTTTTAATATTCTTGGTGTTTTATGTGTACCAGTAGGCCCATCTAATTTAGATTCAACTAGTCATATCTACCACTAGGCCTATAACACCCCATAATTTTGATACCAATTTAATTATTATGCATAGATTATAAAGGAGGTCTACAATTAAATGGATTAAATTGATTTGGGCCGAAGATATTAAAAATAAAATAAATACTATGGGATATGAAGCCCAAGTGAGGTGGTATAAGTAAATATATGGGCCTTGATAACCCTAGCATTTTATCTTTTAAGTTACACGTGTATGTACATAAGAAGTTCATTTTTGTTTTCAGCCGCAACATAAGAGTGAGCTATTTCTTTTCTTCTCTACAGCTATGCACAATTATTTCAGGTATGGTTTGTGATGATGCCGAAACATCAACAGTAAGTCACACTGCCTCATGTGCTCGAAACAATACCTGCAAAATGAAATGAAAAGACCTCACAGAGAGCACCGGTGTGATGCCAACCAAATACCCTCCAAAAGTCAAGTTAGAACTTCTCACAACTCTAGAGTGCCAGAGCCGAGGTGAATTATGCGTACCTTCGTTTACGAGAGTCTTGAGTTTTTATAGTAGTAAAGGGTTGACCTCTCTTCCTTGGTTTAGAAGTCTTTTCCTTATAGAAGTCTCTATGAGTGTATTTTGCGAAACCCTTTCCTTGTAGGAGTTCTTTTGATTAGCACTGAGCGTTAGGCACAAGATATTTCCATATACAACATACGTGGAGGCCAAGTAGGGCCACGTCAGAACCGTCAGGCTCGCATAACCCCTTCTGCCTATTGGCGTCAACTTTCTATCTTCGCCCCAAGTTGACGCCGTCAGCTTGGAGCCGTAGACTCCATACTATTGCCATATGTCAGTGGATACAAGGTCGATAGGTTTGTCTAGAACGTCGCTCTATGCCTCTACATCAGTGGGTATATTTATAATTTTATCCTTATTAGTTTGTCTTGCTGTAATTTTAGAAGTTGAAAGATTTAGAGAGTTGGAATTATTCTATGGCTAACAATTGTCCCCATGCTTATAGGAAGACATGGGTCTGTGCATCTGTTATTTTGGTACCAAGTAAAACAATTGGCATTGGGTTCATGAATCTAAACCTATCACTATATTGATGGGAAAGCCGACCATGATGATTACAATATTATAATAGGAATCATTTATATATAGCCGTATGGTCCTCCATAGGCTTTGAAATTGATTACGTAAAAATAGTATGTATAGCCATATGGTCCTCCATAGGCTTTAAGATTGATTTGACAGTACTATAACATGTGGCTTCTACTTTGATTAATAGATATAAATATTAGGTTGATCAGATAGGTTTATATATCATGTGGCTTCTAAGGAATAGTAGAATATATGATGGCTTGACCTTTGGTAAAATGCTAGAGTTCTATAGAGTTGTAGTACAATCATGCCTATTAATGGATAGTAAAAATATGTGAAATAGAACAATTAGATTAAAGCTGAAAGTGAATTGGAGAGTTACGTAAATAAATGTAAAATTTTGGAAATATCAGTGTTGTCTAAGTATGAAAACAAATTTTAGTGGGAAATTCATGTATTGATGGACCTATTTTTGGTGTTGTTAGACTCTAATTCTACTGAATTGCGATTCAAGGGAGGTTGATTTCCTTTATTTTTGCAAGAGGTAAGTAGTGTTTACTAATTTTGGGGGTTTTTCCAAAACAATGTTGATTATTAAACTATTCTCTATCAAAGAAATATGTTGATATTCTATATATAAATTGATATTTTATAAATGTTTGAAGTGCACATTGACTATTCGTTTTATGAAAAACTTGTGGGACAACTTAAACTTATTTAAACTTGTATATATGAATATTCCTTTATATTGTTGAGAATTATGAATGGATTATTTTTGTAAGCATATTGAACATGTTTTGAAAACCTATGGCAAGTCATGATTAGAAGTTCAGTATGGTATTTAGTCATTAGCAAGGGACAATCATATTGCAGCTAGTCCTTAACAAGGGACGGTCCCTGGAAATGGGGACAATACACATTTGATAGCTCCTTAGCAATGGAGTATACTATTGAGGATCCAAAAAGGAAGCTCCTTAGCAAGGGAGTGCACATTTAGGTTCTAAAGGAGCCATCCTTAAGAAAAGGGATGAAAATGAGGTTCTAGTCCTAAAAGGAGACAACACAACCCTATCAACGGGGCGTAAACGTTAACCACAAGAAAAGCCTAGAGATTTGTTTATATGATGGTATTGAAATATATATATATATATATATATATATATATATATATATATATTATGATGGCTCACAATGTAAAGATTTTTTTTTTTTTTTATGTGAAATATTTGATAATACAATATTGATGAGTTACAAGTTATGAATTTGTTGTAAGAATTATTTATTTGAAATGTTTGTTCCCACACCTTGATATTAGTGAATTCCATTTATTGAGTTATCTCACCTCCCTTTATTTCATCTTACATATATATTAGAGGAATTATTGGAGTAAAAACTCTTGGAAGACAACAGTTATGAAGTATTTTGTGGAATTAAGGATTTTATCATGATTTTTATGGCATTAAACATTGTATTAGAGAATTATTTTGAGGATGTTTTGTCTTTAGTGGATTAGAGCTCTGATATTTGTGAAGAGGTTTTAGGTTGCTGGTTTCTATTATTTAATATTTTTTTTATGGATTATTCAGATTAAATAGACTTTTATTGCTTATGATTTTGGGGCGTTACAAGGCCCCACTGCCATTGACGCATAACTGGATAATTTGGAAACTAACACTTTAAGTTAGAAGGCTGTAAGACAAATTTGTATTAATTCTATATTTAGATTTGCATGTAACTCTTCAATTTACTTGTGTTTTGGTTATGAATCTGAATGTATGTGCAGACACCTATTTTGTGGTCCCATGGAATGGCTGACAGAATTGTATTGTTTGACGCTGGACAAGCTGGTCCTCCTTTCCTTGTAGAAGTTGGTGTTAGCTGTGAGTTTAATGTAATTCATCCTACTATTGCAATATTTTCTTAAATTCTTTCTTGATTTTGTTTAGGACTCTTGAAAATCTTTTATTCACAGGCTTATCCTGGTCTTGGCCATTCAATAATCAACGAAGAGCTGCAGTACTTGGAATCATGGATAAAGACACGTATTTCGGGTTCTTCTTAAAGACTTGGGTGGAACTAGTCCTGTTATATGCATTGGTCTTTGATTTTTGATTTGTCATACTACATAACGAAACTTGAAAATTTTCAAGTTACTTCACAATTCACATATAATGATGAACCTAAATCTAAAAGCTATTTTAAATTACTTTTGTTTAAGGCAAATTCAGACTGCTGAAATTGATGGTGGAGAAAAACAGAAGATGCTATTTAACCGAGACATTAGTTTGTCATTAAATTAAGTGGCACTAAAATAAAATTTTCCAAGGAAGTCTCATGGAAATTGACTTGATTCGCAGTAGTTATCTTCCAAAGAAGAAGAAAGGGGATTAAGAACACAGCCTAGGGAGAAAGTAGAGGAATTTGCATCAATGTTAAAAGTACCAATATGTTAACATGGTTGCCTAGTATTTATACTAGGATTCTTCTAAGTCTAGTTTCAAGAAAAGCTCAAAATTTGGTTCTCTAATCAATTAACCATTTGTACAACAATTTGTAAATTGACTTGTCAAATTATCTTGCACTTGGTTCTTGATCCTACTTTTATTTATACAAGCGGCCAGTAGTAGTACAAGAATTTGATTCTGGATTTCATAGCAGTTCCGTTTGAGAAAAGAACCTAAAAGAACTGATATTGGAACTTTTGATTCTCTCCTTGTAGACATTGAGAAGATGTACATTAGTCAAATATACAAGTGTCCAGGCAATCTTTTCCTATCAGTATAATAACATTTTCATAATTTATTTTAAAAAAAAAAACATTAATTCCTTTTTCTTTTTTCTTTTTTTTTTTAGAAACATTAATTCATACGGGAACTTACTGGTCGAGTAGAACTGATATAGGTGGCTGACTACAAAACTTGACTTGTAAACTTTTACATGCCTCCTTTGGAAGTATTAATTCGTAAATCGATGGAAGCTTAATAAGAACATTGAGGTGACTGTAAAAAACCCAATCAGACAGAATTATGAGCATCCAAGAAATCCTTTATTATTTTTCTCATCTTAGTTTTAATATTATTTTCAATATTTACAAAGAAAAATCATTTTCAAAATTAATATAAAATTCTTTTTATTAATTTAGAATAAAAATTATCTGTCACCAAAAATTAAATTAAAAAGAAATGCAAGTAAAAATCAAGAGCTAGTCCAGTAGAACAAATACCTGATTATCAAAGGGGTGCATAGCCTCTAGACCTTTGGCTTAGGGAATGAGTTCACCATCAATTTCTATGCAGGGGATGTGAGCAATCTTGCTTAACTCCTTCTTCCTTTGCATTCATATTTTCAATGTAGGGCATTCTTTGATCCGTAGGTGAGAAATGGAGGCAGGCAACCCCTCCTCTGGCATGTGCTTCAGCTCAGGGCAGTCTATGATCCCCAATCATTGAAGAGAGGTAAGATGTTGAAGCCCTTTCTTGTCCAATGATCTCAAATTTTGAAATCTAACAATGCTAAGTTGTGTAAGACTTGTTGGCAGTAAATCCTCATCTGGAAAGGACTCCACATCCCGGCAATCACCAGCAATATTAGACAATAATAATGATGTAAGCTTGAGAAAATACATGCAACGGAAACAGCATATACCACCTCGTCAAGCTCAACTTGGCCTTCCAACAACTGGCAATTCGGTGAATGACCAATACCATAAAATAACCCCTTTGCCTCAAACACAGATTTTGTAGTAAAATTCCAGACATCTGGCCTTTTGTATTGCTAACAATATCCATGGTCTCTGTATTGAAGTGCCCGGTGATATTTGGATTGTTGTACAGTCTGAAACATTCAAGATAATCAACCTGTTAAGCAAACATTCAGGTCAGGGAGTTGAAAGGCAAAGCTCACCTACAAGTTGTTCATTAGTACATAATTCACCAGCAAAAAGGCAGCCAACAGAAGAAAAAAAAAATATGACCATCACTAACTGAAACTTTTTAGCCACTACTAAGAAATTGACAGTGGCATTATAATTAGTGTTAAGGCAGAGGGTCATTGCAAGTCCCACAAGACACTTGTAGGTTTAAACAATGGCATAAATGAGATTTAACATTCTTTGAAGTGGCTTTTAGTAGAAAATTTAAATGATAGAAATTATAGCATGGCAATTGAGGTAAAAATATGAACGTTCTATGGTGAGCATCATTATAAAGTTTGTGTAAGAAAGACTACCTTTCTACACTTTACAATGCACTACCATCTGCTACATGCGATATTAATAATTTAGAAATGATCAAAATCAATCATGTCAACAATAGACAAATTCAAGAATGAGATACTATAATCTAATTGGCGTTATTTGATACCCCCAACCGCATAGGTATCAATAAGCCACAATGTCCCTCTTTTTATAATCCTTGCACCCAGTGGCACAATTATCGATAGGTACACTTAAATCCTAAATTGTCAAATTTGATCTCTATCCAAAAAAAAGTGTCAAATTTGATCTCTCAATTATCTTTTTTTTTTCTTCTTTGCTAACAATGGACCGAAATGTACGAGAGAAAGGGATTCTCAGAAGACATGCAAGACCCAATTCATCAAGACCAAAATGTAAATAGAAAGTATGTCATGTTCTTCAAAATCCATTTAAAACAACACCTTCCCAAATTTTTACTACAAATTGATCATTTAATATCATACGAATCTATTTAAAAACTTATACAATTCAATTTCAAGTATATATATATATATATATATATTATACATAGATAAATCAAGCTCTCATATTCATGAACAAATTATTATGTTTGAGCTTGATTCATTTAATAATTGAATCTAAACTTAGGCTTGAGTTTGACTCGTTTGCTAAACAAACGAATTTAAATAAGCATTTTTCTTAGCTGAGTTCAAACTGTTCATAAATAACTTAGTTCATAAACAACCCTGCCATTAATCTCTAAATTAATCAAAATAGTTTCAAACATATAGGGTGCAAAATCAAAATAAATACAAATATAGAAAGATGTCCTTGGGTTGCCAATCTCATACTTAATTTTGTAACTTTGTAAGGGAGCAGCAAATCGTAATGAAACATAACATTTGGGGATCTATATATTAAAAAAAATGAAACTTAAGAAGATAAAATCAAAATTTTAGGTTGTTGTAATTATTACTAGTCGCGAACCCACGTGTTGCGCATGATAATTATTTTTATGGTGGTTTTATTAAATTTTTTTTTACAATTTAAACTAATCTAATAATGAGTAATGTATTTCGTAATTATATTTTTATTTATTATAGGAACAATCATAAATGTAATATAGGAACAATCTAAAACACCAAAAAAACGTAAACTAAAAAAAAATTAATAAACTTAACAATGATTAATTGAACCAATATTAGGATAAAATTTTGTTTTTGATAATCTATTAAGGTTATTTTCTTTGTAGAAATTATAATTTCGACCGCCCAAAACATATTATCAAATAAAAAATTATTAGCAAAATCTAAGAATTAAATTTCTATACATGCATTGTTATACAATAATAATAATAATAATAAAATTGCAAAAGTTAAAATTTGTCTTATCCAATTATTTTCGTTTGGCTAACCTTTGCTTTTCTTTAAATAAATGGCATTATAGAGTACTTCTAATACAACTATTAAGAGTACTTTGTCCACCACAAAGGATTAGAAAATAAACAAAAATTAATAAAGTCTCATAGTTTAACATCTAAATTGAGCACTATAAAAAATCATGCTATGTAACAGAATAAATACCAAATTATCCAAATCATGCTATGTAATAGAATAATATTATATTTTTATATGCTATATTTAATTCTTTAGAATGCAATAGGATAACATTTAAAAAAAAAAAAACACAACAACAACAACAGCAATTTAAAAAGCAAAACTAAATCACAATTTTAAAAACAAAACTAAATCACAATTTTAAAAACCAAACTAAATCGCATTAACCCAAAATAGAGTTTTAAAGAATATAACAAATTATCAACTTAAAGTAAAGATGCAAGAAAAATAAAAAAATCCACCAAAAAATTTAGAGAGAGAGAGAGAGAGAGGGGACCTTTTTTTTTTTTTTGTGAGGGAAAACTATGCATAGAATAGAAGAGATAGTGACAAATTTATAGTAAGAGGGTGTGAATTAGAAGAGACAAAAATAAAGGAAAATGAAAAGAAAGAGGAAGAATGATATTAATGTATAGGGTAGTGGGGAGATGAAAAGGTAAGGGAGGGAGAAAGATTAAAGTAGTGGAGAGGGAGAGAGAAAGGTTGGAGAAGTATAAATATTAAAAAAATAAATGTTAAAAACAATTATAAGAAAATTGGGGGGAAAAAAACCCTAAAACTTGAAAGTGAAAAGGTTTTGAGTTGAGTTTGATTGTGGAACTAAATAAATAAGAGGTGAGCTGGATTAATTATACAGATTTATTATAGGGTGATAGTGGAAGTAAATAAATAAGTCGTGGACTACATTTATTAAAGGGTGATATTGGAAGTAAATAAATAAGTAATGGACTATATTTATAGAGCTGAAAATTGTAAAAACCATTTTAAAATTGTAGGACAAATTATATTTTAAAAAAAGAAAAAGAAAAAAAAGAATGACATGACAACTGATGTGGCGCAACGTGAGAGCAGCAGTATTAAACGCTATACTTCAGCTTTTAGTAATATATAGATGAATGATTATCCATACGGGTATTCTTCACTATTGGGCTGGTCTTGATTAGTCTTGTTGCAATTTTGGGCTCATTATAGAAGTTACATATATTGTACGTGTACAGTTAGTGCCCCTTTGGTATAATTTATTTCTATTAGTGTATTTTGTTTAAAAATAAAGCTAAGCAAAGATATTATTCTACCTAAAAAAAACTGAGGATTTAAAAAGCTGAAATTTCTCCTTTTTATGATGAAAAAAAAAAAGTTAAACACTACATTATACTATACTATATAATAAAATTTTGGCTTAAAAGGCATGGTTGCGACAAATGGCTACTTTTACTAATTAGTAAATTAATTATATATTTTTTATTATGATATATTTACTCAATTAAGGGATAATATTTAACAAGTGTTTAATTTAAGTAAAACTAGATAATTTCCCGTATCGCACAGATGCTTGGTAATTTCATTTGAAAATAATTTTTATTTTTTTAAGACCCATATATAATAATCATTTTGTTATATAGTATTAATGATGTTTCCCATAATATTGTTGAATACTTTGAAACTTAATTTTCTTAATTCATATATTATAATTTTTCCTTATCCTAGAAGTAGTTTCTGACTATTGAGTGGATTTTCTTTACTTTTATATATATATATATATATGATATTGATATTACATAGTTATTAGAAATTTCTAGGAGTTTACACCATATTATAAATTTAATATTTAAAATAATAAAATAACATCTAGATAAAGGTAGACTTTATTTCTAAAACCGAACACTTCCTCAACCACTTCATTCTCATCATCAAATCCTAAGACCCCAATCTCAAACACTTTGTTCGTAATCTAAATGAAAAAAAATTAGTTGTGCATCAATATAAAGAGAACGTAATCAAACAAAGAAAAATTGGCTAGATATACTTCCATTTATCAATATTTAATCGCCTCTAATATGGCTTTTATATTCTTAAAAAAAACAAAGAGAATGCTAAAATTCAAGAAAAGTATAAGCTAAAAATAGGAGAACTAATCTTGTATTATTAATTTTACACATAAGCTTTGTCTTTATATAGAGAATTAGAGCACACCAATTAACTTACAATCGTACATCAAAACCGAAACAACAAATAAAGCATTTGAAACTAATCCTAATAAACCACAACAACTATAATTTAAAGCACTAACAAAAGTAATCAAAAAAATATAGGTGGATAAGTACTATACATGAAAGATACATGAGAAAGAACATAAAAATTATGTGAAGAACTACCTAATTGTAGAGTTGATGGAGAGAACTAACAATATGATTGTGATTTGTAAACTGTTTCACACTATTCCTGAATAGCTACAACTAAACTTAAGGTTGCAATTAAAGTTGAGATAATCTTGAATCTTGATTCACAACAGAGAAAACTCCGAAATAATCATTGTTTTTTACTTTTATGGTCAAGGCTCATACTAATACCACATTAAATAGTAGTAAAAAAAATTACAAAGAAACCAAGAAATTGTAAGGGCTAAAACAAAATCAAAAAGCACCTAACCTAAGGCATGAAGATGAAAGACTATGGGTCGGTGTATATAAAGTAGCAAAAGTGCAAGAGGTGAAAAGGGTGAGTGGAAACACGAAAAGTTTTGTGGTTTGTGAGAGAGAGATGAAAGTCTTAAAATAATGAACTCAAGAAAATAAAGAGTCTTTATCTTTTAAATTTTAATTAGTCCTTATCTATAATGTAGCACTAGAGAAATGTCATGATACAATGAATCTAAGAAAGTAAAGAATTCTTATCTTTTGAATATTTTTTTCATGGGAATTATATTTTGAAATTTGATTAGTCTTTATCTCTGATGTGACACTTGAGTAAAGAATTTATGTGAACAAATTCCTTGTCAAAGAGAGCGCCACATGGCAGAACGTCATGCTCTCTCACATGAGATTTCTGCTTTTATATATAATAAATATTGATATTGATTGATTGATTGATTTTATCATTTAAATTTTAACAAATTTAGATTCTATTCAAAATAAAAGTGTATTATAAAAAATTTATAAACTTAAATTCCACACAACACAATAATTTAAAACAAAGTTAAATTCTATTCAAACTAAAAGTCTATTATTCAAAATTCTAAACTAAATCCCACTCAATCCACACTTTGTTTTTGGTTTTTTTTACTCAAGTTGCATCTTATTAAATTAATATTTATTAGGATGTTATGCTAAAAAGCTCTTGATTAAGGGATAAGATTTAACAATAATTTAATTTAGATAAAACTTTATCATCTAAATTTTAGAAATTTAAAATTCTACATCAACTAAAAGTTTTTATCAAAATTTTCAGTACTTATATATTTAACTATGACTTTTCAATATAATCTCTCTTAACCAATAAGCCATCCCTATAATTAAATCTCACACAATACACCCTATATTGTTGTTGTTGTTGTTGTTGTTTTTTTTTTTTTTTTTTTTTTAGAAAAAATGAAATTTATGCTTATTTTTTAATCTAATAAATTAATTTTACTTATTGTTCTTTGTTTCCGAACTTGCATTTAAGATATTATGCAAAAGAAAGTTTACTATAAAGAAGCAAAATAATGGACACCTATTTAAATTATTGATTCTCTAATGTAAGTTTTTATTTATTTTTTTTTTTATACTCTCAAATTTTGAACACTTTTGTGTATATTTTGATTTTTAGTTTTGGTTATGTATTTAATTTGTGTATGTGTTGATTGTTTCAATTAGACTATCACTAAGAAAAAATTGGTTTTGAAGAATTATTTTGTTTATTATTGTTTATGCAGCTAAGTGATAAATTAAATATAACCCAAATATGAATTAACATAAAACAAAAAGAGAATTTCAAAATATTAAAATAGGTAAATATTGATCAAATCTAAATTCTAAACAATCAAAATTTAAAGTAATTTTTATTATTAAAATTATTTACTTATTTTATAATTTATTATTACTATTTATATTTAATAATTTAGTTTTACTTATTTTAAAATTTTTGAGCTTATATACGAATCTTACTGTTACGTCACAAGGAAATAATATTGGGAATATATATATAAAATAAATCCACGCGTATTAGGTTCTCTTCATGTAGTCCTGGCTAGCTAACTCTATCATTTGTACCTAGAGAGGGAATCGTCCTTTGAGCGGTGATTTTATCAAGTAATTAGTGCAAGCTTGTACATCATAATAACCTTTCATGTGCATGAGACAGCAATTATTAGCTGCCAAGTGGCACATGATAATCAAATTAAAACTGTTTGATTTTTTAGCAGAGAAAAAATAAATAAATAAAGACTAGCAATTCATAATGAACAAATCATCCAAATTAGCACTCGAAGATATGACAATTACATCATTTTCGTATGCTAAGGATTTGTAATGATTGTATCATGTTATCGGTTCTCATGTCCTCCTAAAATAAGGAACTCAATATCTATTTGTATAAATGAGTGTTTTTGTGCATTTTAAGTAACATGAACTATTTAATAGAATAATAGTCATGCAATTTGTTTAAATAATTTAATGAATCATGCTTTTAAAATACTTGTGGATGGTTTTATAACCAACATGTAATCCTTCTTTAATTTAGATTGGAAGAAAGCATATGTACATATGAATATACCCTTCTCAAGTAGTCTTGAGACCCTAGACCAAGGTCTTTTTGTCCAAATGGTAAGTCCTATTTGCTATTTCATTAGGAGGGAATGGGGCTTACCCTATGAGATAAACCAAGGGATTTGACTCATCCAAAAATCCAAGCAACAACCTTAAACATATTATAAGTGAAAAGAGTAGACTTAGCATGCTCCAATTATTTATCTACTTTTATTTTTTAATGTTTTTTTTTTTTAACATAAGATATTTGAATTTCATCTGCAGTTATTATTTCTTTGTCTAACCCTCTCTGATTAATTACTTTAATATTTAACATCCCAAGCCCCTCATGTTGTCAACCATTTATCAACTTTTCATGATTTTAAAACTTTCAAATGTTGTATGCTTTTGGGTTTGTGTGAATGAGAGAGAAAGAGAGAGGGAGAGAAGACAGCCTTAATTTGATTAATTGGCTTACACTTCAATCTCTAACCCACCAGGCATATTGGATAAATCCATTTTTTATTTTATTTTAGAAAGGAGATAAGTTGATGTCATTTATATCAAACTTGATTGCAATTTCACATCTCTATTTGTTTTGCCAACTCTTTCTTCTTCCTTCTCTCTCTTTGTTTGGACAAATTTCAAGTATCTTTTTTTCTTTATTCATTTAATCAAATGGCCAAAACTTAAATTAATTATTATTATTGTTATTTGGATTTAATTTAATATCCCAATCCAAAATCAAAAGGTCCAAACTTGCTTTTTTTTTTAATCCAGAGAAGGTTATGTCAAACTTGTAAATTTCATATTCTCTTTTAGCCAAATTACAATTTTAGTCCCAACACATTTTGTTTTTGTTTCAATTTTTTCCTTGAACAATTAAAATTAAAAAAATTTTGTTTCACAACTTTTAAAATCAAGTCAATTTTAATTTTTATCAATACAAATTGATTAGATTTTAAAAATTGATAAATAAAATTGACACAAAACTAAAATCAACCATTGTTGATTAGAGTATTATAAATCTGTTTAGATGTCGTTTATTACTGAAAATTGAAAATTTATTACTGAAAACACTGTAGCAAAATAATTTTTAAATGTGTAAATAGTGTCATAAGACCTAATTTTAACTTAAAATTTGTTGAAATTCATATTTGAAGGTTTTGTAAATAGTGCACAGGATCTAGCAAAAAAAAAAAAAACACACGCACAAAACACTGAGTCTACCCCTATCCAAACTCACACAATGTAGTTTGAAAAATTCGTTTTTGAGGCCAGATTGTGCTTTCAAAGGAACAAGTCAAAAAAACAAAGCCAGGTGCATCTCTGGCTTATGGCACCTAACACAAGCCAAGCTTGACTATCATATCAAATCCCGACCACCAATCCCCTCTTTCACCAACCCTAACGTATAAAGAGGGTCAGTGAAGTACTAATACTCATTTCCAAATAAAACAAAACAAAAAATGTTATAATAAATCAAGAGAAAGTTTCGGGTTGAAAAAACGTAATGGGTTCATGTATGAGATTCATGCATAAGTGATTAATTACTGTTTATTGTCCAGCGTTTTAATATAGAAAAATATTATATTCACAATATTTTTATAATAATTTCACAACAAATTTTAAATAGTATATTGTTATTGGCTGTTACAAGTGGACAAAATAAGTAATTTAAGTTGTTTATTCAAATTAAAACATATAATAGCAACTTATCACGTATGATTTGTTGTGAAAATTTTCAATAAATTATGATAAATAGTGTGGTCATAAAAAAAAAAAAAAAAACTCATAAATTAAATACCACTAGATTTGAAGGCGCCAAAATTTTCACAATTGTCAAATTGTTATTTATTGATAATTGGGAAAAGTTTTATGAAAAAAAAAAGAATAAAAAAAAAGTTAAGTCTGTTTTTCATTTTTTATAATTTTTTAAAAATAATTTACTAATAGATGCTCTATTTGATTTTTTTTTTTTTTTTTTTTTTTAAACTAAGAACTAGAGAGCAGTAAAAAAAAAATAGAAGGGGTACATACACAAGCATTGATTAGTACTCACAATTCACAAACCTCAAATTGTGAGGCCTAGAGAAAGCAAGAGTGAACTCTATTTTTTTTTTTTTTTTTTTTTTTTTTGCTAAAAAGAGTGAAAGACCCTCGAAAGTTGGTCGCACTTTCATCACTTGCAATAATATTCACAAACTCTGAGACTGTACCATCTGCCACTATGTCCCTGCGTCACACGTGAACTTTCCTCTTCTTACACGTCACCAACTTCGATGCTCACACACACAAAAAAATAAATAAATATAACCTTAAAAAAACCTCATCAAACTTTCAAAGTCCAAAACCTAATAGCTCTGTCTCTCTCTCTCTCTCAGTCATCTCTTTCTTTTTGGTCTTCGTTTCTCTTTGTCTGAAAAACCTAGCAAAGCCCTTTTGAGTTTTGAGTTTTGTCCTATATTTTTTTGACCATGAAGAAACTGTATCGCAGAGGCACAGTTCATCCGTCACCACCAATCACATCCGACCATCTGTCCTTCCTTCCCGCCACCATACTAACCTTAACGGTGGCTCTTTCGCCTGAAGACCGTGAAGTCCTCGCTTATCTTCTCTCTTCCTCTTGCTCCAACTACTCCTCCGTCACCGTTAACTTTAACGGCTCCCCTCAACAGCAACAGCAACAGCGTAACAGGGTTGTCGCTAAACGTGGCAGTTTGAACTCCGATCACCCGCCGCAGTTCAACTGTAACTGTTTCCGTTGCTACACGAGTTACTGGGTCAGATGGGACGAGTCGCCGAATCGCCAAGTGATTCACGAAATCATCGACGCGTTCGAGGCCGAGTTGGCTCAGAGCAAGAGCGGCAAAGGGAATAGGAAGGAGAGGAGGAATGGTAAGAGAGGGTGTAATAGTGGGTCGAGCGAGTTGAAGCGTTTGGAATCGAGTTCGGGTAAGAACGAGTTGAGCGAGTCGGACTCGGTGGGTGCTCATCATGAGGGTGGTGGTAATAATAATGGTGGTGAAGGTTTTGTTGGGGGTGGTGGAGTTGATGGAGAGGAAGGGTTGGATAAAGGGTCTGTGAGAAAGCTTGTGAGTTTTATTGGGGAGAGGATTTGGGGTGTTTGGAATCAATGAATCTGAGAGAGAAAATGAAGGAAAGTGAAGGAAAAGAGAATTAAGAGGTGGGTTTAGTTCTTTTTTTTCATTTCCTCTATAAATTCTCTCCTTTTTTTTTTTCTTTTTTTTTTTTGGGGCCTTTTTGTATATTACCCTTACAATGTAAAAATGGGGTGGTGTAATTTTGAATCAACAAGAGTTGGTTTATTATTATTATTTTTCTCCTTTGAATTATAACAATATAAGACACCAATATTGGTGTTCCTGTTATTTTGGGGTCTTTGTGGTTAATTTTCTTTCTTAATCTCTCTGTGTATATATACATGTTAGGGTTGTAATTAGTAGGTATGAGCAAAGGTGGTTAATTTTCTATGTATGAATGAGTTTAGGAAATTTTAACTATATATGGGTTTTTTCTTTTGGGGAGAGTAATAATATCAAGTATTCAATTTTTTTAGTTGAATGATCACTCTCTCTCTCAGTTTCAAACTCTGTCGGGTTCGGGGTGGTACTTAATTACTTGAATTAAATTACTTTGTTAACAAATATGCAAATATTTTTAGTTGAATGATCACTTTCCCAATGTTTCTTTCTCAGTTTCATTCCCTGTTGGGTTCAGGTTGGTACTCAATTGCTTGAAAACTTTGTTCCTAAGTAAAAATAAAATAAAATTTGTGTTTTCCAAAAAATTGGGTCAAAGATGAATTTTTATTAATTGAAATTACGGTTTGGTTTCATTATTTGGATCAATTTTGAAGGTGGAAAAGATGAGAGACAATAAAAGAAAGAAAAAAATGAAAATCAAAGTGTTTAATGAAATTTTTTAAATTTCCAATAAAGATGGAAAATGAAAACTTTTTTTTTTTTGAAGGTGGAAAAGATGAGTGAGAATAAAAAAATAAAAAGAAAATCAAAATCAAAATGTTTAATGAAATTTTTTATTTTTCCAATAAAGATGGAAAATGAAAATCTTTTTTTTATTATTATTATTGTGTGGTTGTCCTTGGTAAATTTTTTTTTTTTTGGGTAAAGGTCATTGGTAAAATTTACTTTTCATGGAAAGCTTTTTGGGTCAGTTTACAAAAGTGTTCAGGTACAAATTAGGAAGAAACCGGCGCAGTTTCGTTATTTAATAGACATGAAACTGCGTCGTTTTTATTAGTATTTTTGGCTTAGCTCTTCTACACGGTCTTAATTTGAATAGTTTCAAAATGGTCCCCATATTTTGTCATAAATGCTTGAAATTCTCAGACAAATGCATGTGGCTACCTACTTTTACGTTAATAGCCCTGTGGCTCATAAAGTGGGATCCACTGTTTCTCGTATTGTAGGAGTGGTACTTTGGGTACTTGCGAAAAGGGAGGGTATAGTGGTCATTGACCAGAAAAATATTTGATAAGATATATAAGTTGGTGTCGCAATTGACGGGGTCGGCAAAAGCAAGGCCTCGATTAAAGGAAAGGGGAGCCCCAGAAAAAGTCCCCACTAATTACTTGAGGCCAAACTTCTTTTCGTTATTCCCTAAGGTCATTTGTTCCTTCCATTATTGTCTCAAATCAAACCCCTATTTTTGGACCAAATTATCCCCACCACCCCCCCAAAAAAAATCAACACACAAAATATTAAAATACTTTCTTTTGTCGATAATTAACCATTAATATTCTCAAAAGATAATTAACCATTAATTGGTTAGTGTCAGATTGAGAATTGCTTATTTTCTGTAATTTATCCATATAATTTTTTATTTTTGGTAGTTTGTCGGTATAATGTGGGATAAAAAAAATTTAAAACGAGCTTATTTTCAAAAATATGAAAGTTAAATTATTTGAAATAAAGCTGTGAGCTTGCAACAAAAAATAAAATGAGATCCATAAATAGTACATAAAATAAGTAAAAAAATTAACTTCTAATCACTTCTCAAACTCACATTAAAATGTATACAAAATGTAATATATATATATATATATATACTAATAACCATTAAATTGGCAAGTAATAACGCATGATTAAAATGACATCAATTATAAATTTATATAAAAATTAATAATAATTTGTCCCTTAACAAGTGTTGTTGCAATATTAGTGTTACTTTATAGAGAGTAATTTTGATTAGTTGTTTGTGTTGTTCGGGGTATAGAGAAATGGTTTAAACCTCATACACCAACCCAATGAGCCGATTTTGATGTTGATGATAGGTTCTTACTTGTTCCTCTTTAGTTCTCTATGCTTTTTTTGTGGTATAGAGCAAAGTTTAACACCACTCCCTCCCAACCCAACATACAACCCACTTAATGAGTCTAAGTTAATGGATGGTGATGATAGGTTTTGTTAGAAAAATGGTTACTTTTGTCTTTTTATTTTTGGCTAATCTAGAGCTTTGGTTAATCAAGTCTTGCTTTATGAATCTTAACTCGCCTTTTCAAATAAATAATGGTGCTTTTTTCTTAATGGGACATTTGGACGCATTTTGAGGGATCGATGACTCATATTGATGAAAAAGTAGTGGAGAGAATTTTCAAACATTCATGACATAAAAACTTAAAAGTTGAGCTCAAAAAAATAAAATGAAAAACACTTAAAGTTACCAAACATATGTGTAAATTACGTCTAACATAGAAGTAATTACTTTTAATCTTTTATCTTCACAAATAATGCATTTAATAATCAAGTGAATCTACGAAGATTGTAAATTGCTAATTTTGTTTGGTTAAATATGTATTAGGTGGAGAGTTGTCTAAAAAAATCTCATTTCTAAAGCCATGCATGTGATTTGTCACTAAATCCAACTTCAAACTTTGATTAAAGTTAGAATTACACAAACATCATAAATATTATTATATTTTGTTCAAACTCTAGCCCCATTCTAAGCGATACAATCAATAATGAATCACCTTTGAGCGCGTGCTAATTGTGCTGCTTTCATGAGCATTAGTATTATACCTTTTAGAACTCCACGAAAAGTTTCATAGTTCTTAGTTCTTACCAATACTTATATTGTCTTTTACTTTCCTCCTTTTTTTTCGGTTGAATATTTGTCTTCTACTTTTATCATCTACATATATAGCCACCAAAGATACGCATGAATGGATGTCTATTTGTTTATCATGATCAAAATTGGTAATATTTAGATAACATGCTTAAAGATCTATTTAGTTAGACGTTTTGGAAAATTAAAAAAAACGTTTTTAAAACTCAAAATTTTGTTTTATAACTATGACTCCTCATTTTTTTTTTTTTTTTACAAACGGTCATTTAATTGGACCCTAATTCAAAATTTAGTTCATCAAAGCTAATGGGTTATGGGTTTTTGGGGTAATTTGGTCAAGAAGGAGCATAATAGTTAATTTTATATGTTTATGAAATTTTGCACCCATGTCTTTATCTACTTGCACCCTTTATTATTAAAAGCTATACTAAATTGACAAGGGTATCTTTGGAATGCGAATCTGCCTACTTTGAATTTAGCCAAAAAAGAAAGAAAGAGGGGGACAGTGGACCCAAGTCTCGGTAGCCTTAGCACATATTCCCCAACCCTATAAATCACCCTATCTAGCACACATCGATACATACATTATGGTTCATTGATTCCCCAATATTATTTAAAATTTTCCTTTGTTTTTTTCCAATAATATCTCTTTTGGTGTTCAATCTTTTGCTTGTCACAATACGGGAAGACAGAGAGGGAGAGCTTTAATTTAATGGGTATTAAGGGAATGCAAGTTGTGGGGGAAACAAAATGGATTAAAAGCTTTAAAATTGGAGACCCAAAGTTTAGCTTATTAAAGAAATTTGCTCAACTAAGCCCTTTTTTAGTTTTTTAAAAAAGAACACTATCAAGCTCAAGCTTATTTTAGGGGTTTTGTTGCTTAATAAGTCATGCTTACAAGATTCCACGATCGAAGTATGATTATATTATACGCGTAATTGCTTAACTAATAACCATAAACATTAGTGGGTCTTGATGAAATATTGAATAAGCTTTCGAGTGGTTGTGCTAATCACTAACTAGCTATATTAATAGTAATAGGATTCTTTTTATGTATACAATTACATATTTAATCTAACTAACAAGTTCAATGTTTCAAAAGTTCAATCAAACTTATGACAAGTATACCAAAACTCCCCCTCCCAAATAGGATTTGACTTCAAGAGGGGCAAAATATATACAGTTGAACATATATATAGTACCTATGATCAATATAAAATATAAAAAGTCGTTCATGTGTATATTAATGTAACATATTTGTTACAACAAATATCTCCAAAATGATAACATATTTTTTATATTTGTTTATCCTCAAGACTTTATTGTTTTTTTTTTTTTTTCCATGAATAAGCCTTTTTTTCCAAGTTAAAATTCCATTTAGAAATGAATTGACATGAAATATAAATTACATAAATTTATGTTATTATGTGATTAATATCCCAAAATTGTAATTGCTTATTACGCAAAATTTAATTAAATAAATTGTTACAATAAAAATCTAAGATCCTTTTAAATTTTTATTTATTTTATTGAAAGTTAAAATGCTAACTTCATAATTTTCCTCTTTCTAATTCCTACCTTTATTTTATTTTATATAAGTCTTGAATCTTAAAAAGACATTAATAAAATAGGTAAGATTTTCTTTCTTTTTTGTTTTTATTTTCTTTCTTTTTATGAATGAAAATTTTCATATAAAGGCATTTATTATAATTATGAAAAAATAATTAATATATGAACAACAAATACATAAAAGAATTCACTGAAAATACAAAAAAGAAAAATCAAATTTTAATTAATAAATGAGGAGGTGCAAAACTGTAGGGTGCAAACTAGCTTTTTATATATGTTCTTTCGGGAGGTTAAGAGGACAAATGCCCCCTCTCGATCCCCTGATTCTTGTCTATGGATAGAAGTAAAACCACTGAACTACAAAATTTTTGATGCTTCAAAAATGTTAATTGAGCTCGCTACGAACTAAAACTTAATTTATACAAAAACAGATAAGCAAAGGTCCAAAGCCTAAATTGGAGTGAGGAGATTTCTCTAATTTTTAATTGAAGTGTCAATTAGTTCTTCGTGCTAATTAATTTAAGAAGTTGGAATTGACTTGAGCAGATACAACCACACCAGGCAAAAATACCCATGAATAATAATAGTAGGAATGGGTCAAAGAATCTTAAATAAAAAAATTCATGCTAGATCGTCAAAACCTATCCAAGTAAGGAAAAAGCTACCCATTATGACAAAAAAATCACTATAGCTTTTGATGCCACTTACAACTTCTATAACTCTAAGTTCACGTTAAAGTATGTGACAGGGACTGAGAGAGAGTCAAATCAACACGTATTTGACATAGCCTCGTGGCCTTTTTACTTGGTCATAAGACGAGCTCTTGTTTACTATACAAATGCTTGACTCTCAACTTTTAAGTCCAATATCAAGAAACTTTTCAAAAAAAAAAAGTCCAATATCAAGAACAAGATTTTTGTCCATTCGATCCATTGGTCAATTTCATGACAAGTCTAAAGTAAACTATCTAAACTATTTCAATTAGTAGACAATTTGCGTGAGAAAGTTCATAGTAGCATACAATTTTCCTTTTTTTTGCAACAAAAAAATAATGGGAAAAAAGGTTACAAAAAGTTTACCTCGGATTGTATTTATAAACAAAATATTATAGCCCGTAACAAATTTGATTTCGAATTCAAAATTTGATAAATATCATGAGATTTTAAGAACCATTAAACCAACCCTTTAGAGTTAATTTGATCTTATTAATATATTAGATATGCAAAATTTATTGTCTGTGTATGTATAGTTTATTTGTATAGTATTTATCAAAATATATAAATTTTTTATAATTTTTATGTTAAATGTGTGATAAAAAGCTATAAGCTAACTTAAAAATTATAAAAATATATATATAAAAACTATTTTATTATTTTTTTTTTAATTGAGAAGAAAAGCTAAAAGTTGTGTGACAAACAAACACTAATATCATGGACCAATAGCACCTTTAGGTGCAGATTCCTTTTGACCTATCATTAAATTTTGAAAAACTTGGTCTTCATGGGAGACAACATATCAACATACTAACACAAGAAAAATGATAGTAGGTTGGGCCTATTGGGGTCCTTAATTTAACATATTGGTGTTTGTCTGGATAATTCATGTTTGGGCTGGGCCAGCCAGAATTTTGACACATGCCATTGGAGTTGGAGGGGTAGGAGGTCTTGCTATTCTGTCAGAATATCTTCTTGTCTAGGAGAATTTTTAAGCAAATTTTCCCATGGTATAAATCATACCTTAGAAAACATTTTATTAAGACCAAAACCAAATTCAAAACTTACTAAAAAAAAAGTAAAATAAACAAGGATCAGGCATCAAATCAATCAAACATTTAGATCATTAATATCATTTATACATTGCAATAACTAAAACAAGGAATCAAAACTATTCTTCTGCATCCTAATAAGATTAAGGCATACCAACAAGAATTGAACCCACTGCTTGGTAGATCCTACTTGGGTGATGAAAGATGGTATCTCAATACAACATTTTTACTTCTTTATTCTTTCTTTCTTTTTAAATTTTTGGATAGATGAGCATATTTACTCTTTCTTTGTCTTCTAATTTAATTCATCATATTCTTAGTCAAAATCAAGCACATATAATCAAATTATTGAGCTACCAAGTTGTCAGTCGAAAATCCAAATCACTTCTTGTGGAGTAGATTGATATGCCTACTGTGAAACACCAACCTTGTAATCATCAATTACAGGAACAACAACTGGTTGAAAAGAACATTAAATATGTGCAAATTATAATGGACAATTTAATCTGCTAATATGATGACCTAAATTAATACAGATAACAACAATACCTTCTAATGGAGTTAGGCATGTACAGGTATGGAAGAGCTGCTCATTGATACACAGCCTTTCAAGCATTCAAGAATGGCATTTCGGCTGACCAGCCCTGAGTGGTGAGGAAGTGGAAGGCCTTCCTTGACACATTCATCATACTTCTCCAAAGTAGAGACAATATCACTGAAATCTGGCCGCTTTGAGGGGTTTGCTGCCCAGCAGCGCTTTATGAGGTGTGCGAGTGCAGGCGGACAACTAGCTGGGAGCGGAGGACGTTCATTCTGCCAGCAATTTATACATGATAAATAAAATTAGCATCAAGCTGTCTCATGAACCATTGTCACTGAGGTACTAACAACTATATCAAATTTGGACACACATCATGATCCTCCTAGTATGTGTCTGATTGAGCATGTAACTTTGAGCATATTTGTTTTAGAAAAAAGGACATTCAAGTCCTATGTGTAATTTCTATGCCTCCTTTTGATGAAAATTTAGTCCAGAAGAGCCATATAAATAGATATTAGGCTGGTAAAGGGTCCTCAAGCAAGAGAGGGGAGCAGTGCACTTTTCATCCTGGAAGTTCTCAAACTCCAGTAGATAGAGTGACATGATTAGCTATGCATATTAGATATTCCATGGGGATTTTTATTCTCCATTCTGTTAAAGTAGTTGTATAGGCATATAACAGCCAGCAGCTGACCTTTGCAGACAAAAGATTAGTAGATGTGGCAGAGTAACTGAACTAACTCTGTGTTTGTGTGTGCACTTAGTCTATATAAAGGAGAAAACACAGTAATGATTATAAATATATATATATATATATATATTTTTTTTTTTTTTTTCTGTTGGTTTTACTTCAATAGATTCAACATAAGTATGTATTGAGCTAGTTGGATGTTGTCCAGAGGACTTCTATTATGCCAATTGACTTATCCCAAGGCAATTATACAATCATGGTTTATGTGCACCACTATGCAATTGATAGAATGTACTTATGGTCAACCAAGAGGGAAGCTCAGAAATTCAAAGTTAAGAGAAACTTAAAACTAAATAGGAGTAGTTAAAGAAAGACATCAGAAATACAAGGAAAGAAAAGTATGACATTGTAAGAAAGGAAGAGTGAAAATTCTTATATAAAACTAGAAGGAAGGATTTGCATTTAGATATAGCTATCTGACCTTATCAGCCACAGCAAAGGCAGCCTGCACCGGCGTCATTCCTTGAAAGGGAAGCAAAGCTGTTGTTAGCTCCCATAGCACAATCCCAAAACTATAGACATCAACTTTTCGAGTATAAGGTTTCTCCTTGATCATCTCAGGTGCCATCCAACGGTAAGTCCCCTTGTTTCCCTTAGTTTCCTGGCTCTGTGTTTCAAGACATGATGTACCAAAATCTGCCACCTTAACCCTCATTTCATCATTAAGAAGCAAGTTATTTGATTTGAGATCTCTATGAATCACCCCTTGTGAATGAAGATATTCCATTCCTCGGGATATGTCAAGAGCTAACCTCAGTATTGTTTCTGTTGAAAGAGAGTATGGCTCTTTCTTGTTAAGGTACATCCTCAAAGTTCCTTGTGACATGTATTCAGTGATGATACAGTAAACAGGAGGCTTTTGGCAAGCTGCAATAAACTGCAAAGAAGATGAATTAACCAATTTGGCAATATGAGGCTCCTAAGTTCAAAAAGCCCTTCATTACAAAAGAAGGAACATGTTGAATGAAAGGACATTTTTCAATCATGTGTAAGTGTAACATTCTTTTAATATACGTAAAACTGACCCAATTAGCTTCCATTGTTCATCCTAGATCTAGTACTAAATAGACTCACACAAACTCTGGAAATTTGATGAAAATTTTAGGTTTTAATGTACTTTGATGTACCTTTTGAAAATTTTGGATCCAACTATATATGTTCTCTCTGAGAACATTGAAGAGGAACAAGTAATTGACTTTTAAGTGAAGCTAAAATCCAGCATACCATATATATAACCGTGGCCATAATGATCAAAGATAACAAAGGATTATTTCCCTTGGAATTGGCCTTAAGAGGAAACTATTCAGTTTCAATTCTTCATTTAGTCTTTGCAACAACCATATTGAACATAACAAAACTTGATAAGCAATTTCATAGATGTACAACACTCTTTCCTCTCTTTCATATATATTCCATTTCAAAACGAAAAAAGAAAAATAAAGTTATGAGAATAGATACACCAAACTAAAAATAATGATGATGATGATAACAGTGAATGGTAATAAAATTACTTGTTCAATTTGAGAATGAAACCTTACCTGCACTATATTTGGATGAAAGAGACGTGAAAGCAAGGCAACTTCAGACTTAAACTGCTGCTCCAAAAAGGCTCTAGTGTCCGCCTGGTTTGGGATTCTAACCATTTTAACAGCCACAGCTCTCTGCTTGTAAATTCCACGGTAAATCCTACTATGAGCTCCTGATGCAAACTTGTTACCAATAAACAACTGTGAAAGATCTGCGGTCCATTCCTCCTGATCCTCCTTTGCTACCTCCCAAGTCTCCACATTCTCAGAGTCCAATATCATAGACCATGAATCCAAGCTATCAAATCTCTTCCTTTCCATGCTTTCCATCTCAGAATTTAACATGGTCTTGGACGAGGAAGGGGTTGACATAGCTTTGCTCTTCGCCTTTCGAAGGCTAGGCATGTGGAAACAAGAGATTGCCATTGAAGAATCTCTTATAGTAAGCTTCTCAAAAGCCTCAATAATATGAAATGTCTATGTGAAAATTATAGAGAATAATTACTATAGTATCAAAGCAAACAGTCAAAAGGAATAAGAATTTTCCTTCTGAAAGTGTGAATTGATTTGAGGAAGTGCATGAACTGATTGAGATACATGGGTTCCAAAGAGAAATGAAAAAGAAATTTGGGTTTTCATGAATTATCCAAAATAAAATAGAACTATGAAATTAAAGACTACCCATCAAGTTTTTCAGAGATAGACCATAGCACTAAGACCAACTGACAGTCTTTGATGGCAAACATTTGTACATTTCTATACTAAAGCAGTGATAAATCAATGAAAAATTCATGAAAATCTATATGGGAACAAAAAACAAAGAGAGAAAGATAGTGGGGTCTCATGTTTTCATGAAAAAATTGAAGGTTTTGCAGTGAAAGAAAAAAGAGGACGCAGATTTTCACGGTTCGCTCTAATAGGATCAATAAGGATTAGGTCGTTTGGCAGCAGAAAGATGAATTCGAAGGCAGAGATTTCAGGGGTGTCCCGTGATTACTTGGTTCAAAAGGTTGACACTTTTTTAGAGAGAGAGAGAGTGAGTGAGCGCTTTTCTCTAAACTGAATCAAACTCCTTCTGTTTCTTGTTTCTGTTTGTGTTTCTTTTTGCCATCATCAATGCTAAGTGGCCACAGTGGCAAAGCAAAGGATCGTAGATTTAAGTTTGTCTTGTCAGCTTTGCAGTACTTAGGAAACTTGGCATATTTGATATATCCCATGCTTTTTAACGGTATAACAAACATTTTCACATTACAAATATAAAGTCATACAAGTGGCATGTACACGTGGACTTAGGAATAGTTGACTCCTGGCAAAACAGTAGGCATCTGATCTAAGTGATGTAGAGCATGATTCTAGTTGTCAAACACTGCATGCATGATGTAAATTGTTATGTTGGTTGATGAGTAAAAAGCAAAAGGGCTACATTGACTCTTCAATCTTTATCATGGTTTTGGATCCAATAAAATGTATTGGCATATTAGGCTTATAAATTGGTATCTTAGTCATAAAAACTTATAATATACCATGGAATATTACAACAATATCAATATGTTCTTTCTGTTAGTATTTTTTTTTAAATCTTGTTGGTTAATGCACACATTGTTTTTGGACAAGAATGAAAGAGCATAATGTTTTTAGATGTGTGTTGGAACCATATATAATGAATGGAATATATTTGACATTATTGTAATAATTAATGGTGTAAATTGCAAAATTTAAAAGTTAGGGAAGATTGTAAGTGATCCAAACTTGATAAGTGTAATTAAACTGAATTTTGACCTTCATAGTTCATAATATAGTTCGTTGGTCATAACTCATATGGGTGTTTAGCACAAGATAGATACTATAAGCTCTCTCATGTCAATGTTATTGTTTTGGCTTTCAACTGCATATTGTAAGGCTAAAAAAACTTGAAGATCGTTGGATTTCGTTGTTCATTTCAGTCCACAAAAAAGGAAATCAATAAACTATTATTTATTGACTGCTTATAACTGTTTGATAAGATATTTCCTAGGTCGGACACAAGTTGGAGTAGCTAGCTTGCAGCAACATGTGAATTGACACGGCTATGATATTACATTCCTCAACCTATACATCAATCAACAAAAAGATTCATAAACTGTATTGGATGACTTCAGGCTTATGTAAACTTTATTACTTCTTCTTCTTCTTCTTCTTCTTCTTCTTCTTTGTGTGTGTGTGTGAGAATGGAAAATTTTATTTTTTTGAGTACTTATTGACACTAGTTCAGCTACAAAAAGAGGACCGAATAAAATTAGATAAGGGAAAAAGAAAAAGAGGCTGATTAATGTTTAGACATGTGATTAATAACTTAGCATATATCCCATTTTTTTTTGGACCGAAAATTCTATACAACTTCTTAGGATAAGGTATCCACTTTTAGTCTTTAATCATAACCATGTATTTTTAAATGTTTCAACATGTGATTAATTTGAAATCCCTTCTCACTTATCTCATGAGGATTTCTGTACATCTCCACTTTCTTACTCTCCATATCTAGCTTGTCTTCGATCACATTATGTGAAATATGCAATGGAATGCTACCCTTTTGCACTAGAAGTAGCTAGGGAGGGGAAAAAAACAGTAGAACAACTAGCTACCTATTCTAATACATTGTGAACTGAGGTTAACTATATTGTGTGTCATGGATTCCCAAACCAACCTGAAATCATAGAAAAATATGAGTTTGGGTAGCTCATAGCAAGCATATATGAGGTTGCCCACCTATGCATTACAATTTTTTTTAATTGAAATCAAGCTTAGCCACATAAAAGAACAAGGGAAAAGAATCACCATCAAAGTGCTTTATTTATACTAGCTATATTCAAAGAAGCAATGCTAGAATTACAAAAAATTTCAGGCTCAGTAGCAACATTATTTCTAACCAATCTTTAAAAAAAATATATAATAATAAAACTAATAGATAGCTTAATCATGAATTTGATTCCCTTCTTCTTTGACAAAATGAGTTTCCAAACTCTCACCTAACAAAGTTGTTTGCAATCCCTATTTTATGTCATCCGTGGAATGCGTTGTCTTTGTCAGCCATTCTGCACTGACTGTGTTAAAAAGTGGTTTTACTTCTTCTTTCCAACAAATTAAAAAATAAAGTTTCTTCATGAAAATGCGAGGCAAGACCGTCGTTATTTTCCTGCAAAATGCCAAAGGTAGAATCGACTAGGAAGGATCTGGTTTTAGTTTTGTCCACTCTTTTGAATACAAATGGCAACACCCTTTTTTTTTTCTTTTGGTCGGAATGGTACACCTAGTTGTCCACATATTTTTTTCTTAAAAAAAAAAAAAAAACAAAAACAAAAAAAATACTTCACATGTTAGACCTGGCACCAAAGAAGATAAAAATTAAACAATAAGTACTTACTGTTGATGTAAATAAAAGTTCTATTAATTGTAAGATCATATAGAAGTGATATTGAACTGATCATAGCTTATTAACTCAATAAATTGTAAAAACAGTGATGAAAGTTTTTACTTTTTAGTCTCTCATGTTACTCAAGATTTAAAACTCAAAGGTAGTTATCAGTAGAGAGATACCAAAGTGCACAAATGGCTTGTAACACCCTCTATTAAGTCTATACGTATTAGTATTGGCAAACTGTATCAAATTATGAATTTTATTGTATCTTAGAATTGTAATTGAAGATCTAGTGGAAGAAACCAAGATTGCTTAAGAAAGTGAAGTTTTTGTAACACCAATAGCAAACTCATTCTATCAATACTGCACGAATCAACAACGTAAAAGGCTTAATAACTTGTTTGTTTCAGTCCTAATTTGCACCCTACTTGTTGGAATAAACATAGGACATTATAAGTTGACTTTAGTGAAGTTTTTTTTTTTTTTTTTTTTTTTCCAAAAAAAAAATTTAGGAGAGAAAGCTACGTGTGCGGCTAGTATTTTCCACTTGGTCACCATATATATTGCCATCTTCATTGTGATTGATTTTGTGCTATTAGTGATAATATTATTTTACATCCATATATGGTTTAATTGTTTAAATGCATAATTGATAAATTCTCATAACTAGATAATTTGTTAAATTCATTCATAATCAACAACCGGGGTCTAAAAGCCTAACACCCGGGTTGTCAAGGGGAAGAGCCAAGGCTCAAGAGGAAGGATTACATCTAAATAATTTTTGAAGATAAATTTGATGGGGCAAGATTATTCTTCCAATAGTTTCACTAATTGAGGTCAGGGTTTTTTCTTTCCTTTTCTTTTTTTTTTTTTTTTTTTTTTTTAATGCTCCAGATTCCAGAATTAGAATAGGAAATATGAGGGGGAAAACTGCGTGTGCAACAACCAACCTTATAATAATGATATGATATTTATCATACCTAAGTCATCTTGAGATTAACCATCAAATCCATCAGTACTTCAAGATCTATGGATTCAACCATACTGCTTATTATTTCAGCCATCAAGACATTTTGGGCAATACAACCATACCACATAAGTTTCAAGTGGAAGTTGGATACTTTTAATTTTCCAAGAAAATTGTCTGCAGCTTTAGCTCTCACTCACCACCAATTCGGGATAAAATTGTGGGATTTCCTATGCCTTTCCTTTTTTTTTTTTTTTCTTTTTTTTTTAATTATTCTTTTTTGGAAAAAGAAAAAACTAGAGAGTTTTTTACAGTTTTTTATATTTTTCATAAAAGTTGTATCAAAACTTTTGTAAAATGATTTATTAATAAATGTCTTAAAGTTACTAGTTAACATAATAATTTTTTTTTAAAGGTGGAAGCAAAAAAAGGAGTATTGAACTCAGGTTTGTTTCATGAGTTTAGCTTATGAAAATCTAGAAAATGGCATAGTGTCATTGAGTCACAGTAATCACAAGGTATAGCTTGTATTGCTTCCCCCAACACGAATAAATAAATAAATGCTTGTGTGATCGTCGGACCCATTAAAAATGGATGCCAAAGTTTTTTTTTTTTTTTTTAATTAAAAAAAAAAAATCATTAGGCTACAAAGATCAAGCATGCTAGGACCAACCCAAGCATCAAAGGGCAAAATATTTTTGGTGGAACTAGACCACAAGCCCAATATCAAATCATTTTTGTAATTGGGTATTAGGATTCTAGGCCCTTTTCCTTTTCATAAGTTTGGGCTGGCCCAAGGTAACCGAATTCAAGATTAGGTTAACAATTTTAGACGTACAATGTGATAGGTGGTATGGGATTATAACCAAAATTAGTGCTCGAAGTAACATAAAAAGGAGCTAAATTTTTGGTTATTTTTTTTTTAAAAAAAAAAATTATTTAATAGGATGAATGATGACGGTCAAATTAATTGATATCTTCATGGTTGGCCCCAGTGAAAAATTCAATGAAAGTGTATATTCCCAATCAATTAGTCATTGAAAAACTATTTTTTACTAATTCTTTCCAGTTTATTGATTTCATCTTAATATCTTTTTATTCACATTTTGTTTATATTTTTTGAAATATCTAATATTAAAGATCTACATAATAATAATATGCTTGATTTATTGTCACATTTGATACAACTTGCAATTTTAGTTCTAATGTCACATGAGCTACTTAAAAGAATTATGAAGGTCATGTTACAACTATTTTGTGCATGCGCTTTGTTGAGTTGAGCCCAAGTGTAATGACATTAATGGGCACTTACATGGCTTATGTTAAGCCAATAGTATTTGATGCCATTGATAGGAGGTGTTAAGATTAAATGCTGAGGTGAGTGGGGATATACTTGGTACGAAAATCCATTTTAACTATTAAATAGAAAAGGAAAGGCTTGTGACTTGATTTTAGATCCCTAGGATGAGAGGAGTATTAGAAAGATGATGAAATTTTCAAAATAATTTTATCTAGAAATAGAAATGAAAAAATGACAAAATTTACATAGGTTTTTACAGAGTTATATTGACTGTAAATGCTCGCTTTTTTTTTTAAATAAAAACCTAATGAAGTTATTGTGAGGTTAAAAACCACCACCACAAATCATTACTATAGTCACAATTAGGCCCAAACTATTGCAAGAAAGTCAAACCTATATAACTATATCCAATACAACTATATTTGGCGATTAATTTCCACTACAATATAGTATTTATTGTGGCAATTTTTTGGACTTTCCAAAAAATTAAGCCATTAAGTGGAAAATGAGGATTAATTTGTTCGGGGAAAGCTTGTTTAGATTAAAGTGGAGCTATTGCTAAAATAGGGAATATTACTTAATTGACGGGATTTTAAGTGAAGGTGCACATTTGTTAGAAGTTATATATAATTCATATTGACATTTGTTTGATAAAAAAAGAAAGTATATTTCCTGTCAAAAAAGTAATCAATTTTGCTCCTAAAATTGTCTATATCTCCTATTCATATGTTTAAATATATGTTCAACTCCAAATTAATTTTTCTCAACTTTATTTTTTATAATTTTTATCATATGAGAAAGGAGGATGTTTAAGAACCAAATTTTAGTATGGAATTAGTGTTTACCCTTCAAAAATATTGTTACTTATATGTTTATTAACATTTATATATATATATATATATATATATTTATATAGTGTTTATTAACATGTTTAATACGTAGTAAGTGAAACATTTTACTCCAAAGTTTAGAAATTGAGTTTAGTCCAAAAAGTAGAGGGGCATCATGATCTCAAATATGAGGCCTTCAACAATTCAACCTTCTTCACCATCATAACTTTAAGCCTTCCATTTGGAATCATAACTCCCAACATAAAAGGGCCTACTGTGAGCCTATGTTGAGTTTATTTTCACATTAGTTTGTAAGCATTTTATGGTAAAATTTGTAGTAGCTAATTAAACATTTCTCATATCCACTAAGCTAAAAGTTATAGGTTTTCTTGTAATCTTGAAATTTATAGGCTAAGTTGCAAACTACACTCCTAAAGTTAGAGAGTGTTTGGATTTTACACCCTGAATTTTTAGAATTTGGATTTTAACTTCTGAAGTTTGGAGGTGTTTGGATTTTACACTCTGACATTTCAGAATTTGGATTTTATCTCCTAAATTTTCAAGGTGTTTGGATTTTACTCCCTAAAGTGAGGTAGTGTTTGAATTTTACACTCTAAAGTTTCAAAATTTTGGGGTGTAAAATCCAAACACCTCTAAACTTTAGGGAATAAAATTCAAATTCTGAAATTTTAAGGTGTAAAATCCAAACATACCAAAAATTTAGGAGTATAATTTGTAATTTAGCCAAATTTATATTATATAAAAGAAGTCATGTCAAAAAGGTAACTGAGCAAAAATGATCAAATAATTTTCCCCTGAATTTATAATTATTTTCAAAAGCATGCAGCATTTTTTTTAAAGAAAGCCTACAAAGGTTACCAATGGGTTGCAATAGAGAAAACCTCAAGAAGGTTTTTTAAAACTAAATTGCGATGTCGTAGGAAGTATGCTGTGTAATTGGGTAGGAAATAGGCTGGTTTCTTAGCTTCCTAAAGTTCTCCCCTGAAATAGCAGAGGTTTGAGCCATTTTACGCTCAATCTGAGTGACAAGGAATTTGAAGCTTCAAAATATTATAATAGAGAGTGGCCACCACTGTCAGGTGTAGCTGGATGACAGAAGTTCTCGTATTGTTTTACATGATATTTGACAGAAGTTCGGTAATTTTAGTAATGACACTTCTACAAAACAAGTGTGCTGTGCAAAAAGTTAAAGAAAGTAACTTACAACTAATTAATTATTAAGGGCCTAGGCTCATTGGCTTACATACTAACACATACAACAATATCCTCATCAAGACTTCAATGGTACACATAGTACCCTACCATTACGTAAATGAGTTCATATAAAAAATAAAAAAAATAATTAAAAAAAAACCTCATTTTTAATTCAGGAAAAAAAAAAAGTTTGAAGGAGATTCAAATTCAAATTTTCCTTCAAAAGTGGTATACTTTGAAGAGAGATATTTGTATAGTTGTTATTGTTTAACATGTTTGGATCTACTTTGTAGCCCCAAAAAAAGAAAAGAAAAAAAGCAAACCAAACCATCTAATCAATTGAGTTTCAACTAATCAGGGAATAACAACAAACATGAAACAAGTCATATCTATCAACAAAAGCAAAATGTGTTTTATCCGTACCACAAGGTGGGGTTTCTGAAAGGAAAAGTGGGAGGAAGCATGGTCCATGAAAGAGTTACGAAAAAGTTGAGGTATTAATTATAAAATCAATCCAAACCACTAAAATAATAAAGAAAGAAAAAGAAAAACAAACAAAAACAGGGTTGGAATTGAAACCCAAGAGTATCACTGCATGCGTTGCCGACTACATCTCTCCAGCTATTGAGTGTCATATTGTCACTCAATTTATAAGTCAATTAGTTCACCTTCCTACTTAAAATCATTGCCCCCTCAATTATATATGTCAATCAATGCACCCTTCTCCCTTAAAATCACTACTTTTTACACACTAACAATATCAAGTTTGCCATAACAGGACACAACCTAGTGTCAAGTCAGTCTTGTTGTGACAATGAAGTTGTATCTTCTACGGGATTAGTTAGCTCAACAACGACTTAAAAGATCAAACAAATTAAATATACAATCTACGATTTTCAGTTATATGTTAAAAATAAATAAACATTAGTAGCTAACCCATACAATGCAAGAAATAGTCGAACAAAAGTTGTAAATTTTCACTTACAAAAATTAAAACTTAAAAGGAAAAAAAAAAAAAAAAACTAAGACCAATAGTGATAACTCTAACACCAATAGTGTTATATGGTCTCAACTTTCAGATGAATAAAATGACTTTGTTAGAGAGTGAAGACAAATAAATGTACCAAATATTGAGTAAAGATTGCTTTAGTCATCTGGCTTAACTAGTAGAACTATTTTTTTTTTTTAAAAAAAAATTTACTTTGGACACTTTTCAGCCAATAAACAAAACAAACCCTCATCACACGCACAAATGGGAGAAATTTGAAAAGAATAGATTTTGCAATATATGAATGTAAAAAGGAAGAAGAAGAAGTACCAATTGAAAGGCAAAAAATAGCATTAATCGAGTAAAAATGCAAATAAATCATATATATGAAAAATATATATATATATAAATGATGAGGTATTAAATTCAAGTTGAAGATGAGCTACTAATAACATATTACATTTCATAATTTATATCAAAATTTAAATTTATAAAGATGTAATTCATGCCTCTTAGCTGACCTTTTCTTTACATACCAACAATAAAAAATAAAAATAAAACTAAATTATAAATCAAAGTTTACAATTGTTTTATGTGTTAGTTTTTTATTTATTATAATTTATTATAGTTTCTTGATTACACCTAGCATCATTGTATATGAATGCTAAATACAAATGTATTCATAATAGATTAATGGTGAAGTATGTCTGGTATTCCATACCAAAAATGATTCTCAACAGGATTTGAAATTATGAAAAAGAAATAAACTAACAAAAAAAAAAATCCAAAAGATTTTCTTTCCTTTAGTGGTGAGGAAAAAAAAAACTATAGCTCCTCTCTCTCTCTCTCTCTCTCTCTCTCTCTCTCTCTCTCTCTCTATATATATATATATTATAGATATATTTTATATATAATATACCTACCAGTCCTTCATTGAGGCATTCCTTACTTGACATTGCTACCAACAAAAGCTAACATGTATGTGTCTATATATATATATATATATATATATATATATATATATATATATATATATAAATAAACAAAACAAAAAGGGGGAAAATTTTTATTGCCTTTAGCCTTGGAGCAAAGTTGCTCTCTAAGAAGCTTGGCTCACTCCATAATGGTTTGCAACCACCTACAAATCAAAAAATCTCAAATTAAACTGCTGAAATTTTTTGAGATTTTCTTACGGTTTTGTTTTTCTATCTCTAAACGTAGGATTATAAGTTAAATAAAAAGAGGCCTGCATTAGGTTTAGGGTTAGTGCCATGGAAGATTTCGGGTTAGAAATAGTTTTTTTTTTTTTTTTTTTAATTTTAATAATGCTGATGTGTATAAACGTGGGAGCTCTAAAAATGTGGGCTGAGTTTGTGTTTGCGTTTGAGTGACAGACAGAGACTGGGAAACAGTTTGAAACAATTTGGGTCTGTGTTTATGTATCGAGTTTTACAAATATAAAATCATAAAATCAGATTTTATGTTTTTTATTATTATTGGGTTTTAGAAGTATAAAATCGGAATTTTTGTTTTTTTATTTAAATAATCCTGATGTGGAAATTTGTGGAGCTTAGCAAAAAAGTAGGAGGCTTCGGCTATATATATATTGATTATCTCACATCTCGTAATTCTCATCCAATAATATCATATATAACTTGCTCGATTTTTTTATTGGACTATGTGGAATCTAGTTTTTATGACCCGATTCGATATAAAAGTACTATAGTTTTAATGAGATTTTTTCTAAGTTTGGGTCTGTGTTTATGTATCGAGTTTTACAAATATAAAATCATAAAATCAGATTTTATGTTTTTTATTATTATTGGGTTTTAGAAGTATAAAATCGGAATTTTTGTTTTTTTATTTAAATAATCCTGATGTGGAAATTTGTGGAGCTTAGCAAAAAAGTAGGAGGCTTCGGCTATATATATATATATATTGATTATCTCACATCTCGTAATTCTCATCCAATAATATCATATATAACTTGCTCGATTTTTTTATTGGACTATGTGGAATCTAGTTTTTATGACCCGATTCGATATAAAAGTACTACAGTTTTAATGAGATTTTTTTTTAAGGCTTAATCCATGAAGTAGAAGCTTAGGCCAATAGGCTCAAACTTTTGGCCCATTTTTAGCCTATTGTGGATCCTTTGTGCAAGATATAAATATCATTGTTTCAGATTATGATTTGTCGTGTTGTTTTGAAAGAGAAACATTGTACTGCCACAGCTTATATTTTTTCGCTAGAAATAGTAAATCATTATGACTCCATGGACGTTGGCCAATTATTGAACCACATAATTTCTTGTGTTGTGTGATTTTCTTGTATGTGTTATTTTTCTGTATGTTGTTCCACCTCTTACAAATCTAAGAATTCGTGTATATTCCATTATTTTCCCTCTTGAATTCTTCTTCTTTTATTTTTCTAAAATAGGAGTAGGCACAACAACAACAACAACAACAACAAATTTTCCAATTTTTTTTTCTTGTTAAGAAGTAAGCAGATTCTAGGAGCAGATCATAACAAAATGAATGTATAGTAATATTATTTTTCCCTAAATTATAAGAATTACTGCTACACAATATAACTCTTTTCAAAATTTCTTGCCGATCGCCAATGTGAAAAGAGTTTTACTCAACTCAAAATCTCAGCAACACTCTACCTCTCATCCACACTTTCTTATTATTATTATTATTATTATTATTATTATTATTATTATTATTTTTTGGAAGAATCTCTCTCTGTTTTGTAATGACCAATTGAAGAAAGCAAAAGCTAGCATTGATCTCTAACATTAATTTCCAATAAATACATTAATACAAGGCTGTATATATAAATATACAAATTCATTAGACATTGGCCATGCACGATGTCAAAACGTTTGATGCACATGTTTTTTTGCTTAAGAAAACAAAAGATCACCCACCTCCCCCTTTGACATAAAGATCCGAAAGCGATGGCAATTATCGTAAGATTTCAAAAGCAATTCAAACAAGGTCTCTTACACTCATCGGGTCGACTATCACTAATTATAAGATCAAGTCAAAGGTGCTTCTCCTTAATAAAGGGTCTCAACCAGCTCTTTATGTCATTGTTTAAGTCCTCTCTCTCTCTTGATTGATTCATAAGACAAAGTGTCCTTTTTAATATAGATTTATACCTTTGGCTCATACTATTATTCTGTTAACTTATCATCAACTTTACATACAAATGAAAATTTTAGGTTAGCCATTAAAAAAAAATGTTAGTAAGAATTGACTAAACTTATGACTAATTAAGACAACTAGTTATGATGTGTCCAAGTCATGATATTAGTAGACCCATGTTGAGATTAGGTTACAAAACTACCCAATTTATTGTAGGAAGAAGTAGAGCAATAATTCTCTAATACATTAAGAGGCGTTTGGTTCACTGTAATGTGCCCTTGATGTGATATACATTATAATGATGTGATATTAAAGTTTTTTATTTATTTTATTTTTTCTAACATTACAATAATTTAAAATTACAAAATATATTACATTATCTTAATCTCATCACCTTCTTAAACAATGTAATATTGTATTCTTGTATTAAGATTACATTAATGTAAAATTATAATAACGTAATATTACAGCATAATGTAACATCACAACATACCAAATGCCCCTAAACATATGTAACATCATTATTGAGACTTACACATATTATATATGAAAATAATTTTATACTATGCATCAAATGCATGAAATATATGCCTCTTTAAATATAAGGAAAAGATTGGTTTTTTTTTTTTTTTTTTTTTGCAGAAGTATTTTATGCATCAAATACGTATGTAACATCTTTTTCAAATTGTGTGGAGTACATCCACGAATGAGACTCACATACTTTGAACTTTGAAGGAGATGCTACATACATCTAATATATATAAGATACCACCTCCTTTTTATTGAGTTAGCATGGTACTCTAGGGACCATTACTAGGTTGTTGAGTGGTCTTGTGCTACAGTGGTCCATTTGTGGGTGAGTTTAGACAGATAGTTTAAAAAACAATCTGTCAATTTTTATGATGAAAAGCTAGCAAACAAATGTAATTTTCACAAGACAAGAATCCTTTGCTAAAAAAAAAAAAAAAAAACAGAGGCTTTTAGGGGCAGAACGTCAGAACCAATTATCAACATGCAAGTTTGGCCCACGAGAAATTCAATGACGGAAATACCACCCCTAGTTTTCTAAGGTAATGGGGCTTTCGAAATCTGATGAGGATAAAATTAGTCAGGTGAGGGTGATGGTCCAAGCTGGACAAGCGTGACGGGAAGCTAAAACTAAAACTACCGACGGCATTATTTCCAGGCTGACGGAGGAATGTAGGAAGAGCACATAAAACTGGCCATCCTGAAGAGTGACGGAGACTCCTGATGAGGATAAAAGGAGAGCCTAACCGTGACGGACATAAAACCGACGGTTTAATACATTTCCTTTGGTCGTAACAGACGGTGCTTATGCTGACGGTCATAGGATCAGCGGACTCCGTGGTTGACGGCTCAAATGCTGACGGCATAACAAAGGTGACGGAGGTAAATTGAAGCTGACGGACCGGGCACAAGTTTACTTGCTTCCCACGCTAGATAATATTTAAAGGATCCCCATAAGGAAAAGATCCCGTAAAATACGCTCAAAAGGACTCCTATAAGGAAAGGACTTCTACTCCAAGGTAAAGAGGTCAACCTTCTACTAGTATAAAAGCCCAAGCATCCTCACAAACTGGGGTACGCATAATTTACCATCTCTAGCACTCTAGAGTAGTGAGAATAGTACTGACTTGACCTTCGGAGGGTGTTTGGCCGGTACCACACCGGTACTCTCTGCTAGGTTATTCCCTATTGTTGTGCAGGTGCCGTTGGCGATCGTGCGAGGAACGTGTGACTCACTGGTGGTATTATTTCCGACATCATCAGTTGGCGCCGTCTGTGGGAAACGTTGTAGCGCATTCTCGCTTCCTACACACAAGAGTTACATGGTACTCACTCGTTCAATGGCGACCATCAACGACGTTCAAGAAGAAGAAACCCCTATGACTGCTCTTGAGCGACAGGTCAGGACACTCGCCACAGCCGTGGAGCGCCTCACCAAGCAAAACCACGACCTAGAAGAGCAACTGCGCCAGAAAAATGTGGCGGCCAATAACGAAGGAGCGGACCAAGAAGGAACCAGCGCTGAAAGGAGGACTCACGAAGGACCACAGGAGAGCAACGCCCCGAGCAGATCAAGGCGACGGGACACTAACATCCCTTCCCTGACAGATACGGCTCCACCACCCGTCAGCGCTGAGATGCAGGCGATAAAGGAACAGATGGAAGTGATGATGAACGCTCTCAAGGGGCGAGTATCCAGTGATCTTGACGACCTTGTCAACCGGACTGACTCGCCATTTACGACAACCGTCAACTCCTTCCCCCTGCCGAGTAAGTTCCGCATGCCAAATATGGATATTTACGACGGAGTCAAAGACCCTCTGGATCACCTAGAGACCTTCAAGACCCTGATGCACCTTCAGGGAGTGGCAGACGCAATCATGTGCAGGGCCTTTCCTACAACCCTAAAGGGCGCAGCACGGATTTGGTTCAGCCGGCTAGCACCCAACTCCATCAGCACCTTCAAGGAGCTAAGCGCTCAGTTCACTACGCATTTTATTGGGGGACATCGGTATAAGAAGTCTACGGCTTGTTTAATGAATATCAAGCAGCGAGAGGAGGAGACATTAAGAGCCTACATATCACGCTTCAACAAGGAAGCGCTCTCGATTGACGAAGCCGACGACAAAATACTGGTAGCAGCATTCACAAATGGGCTTAAGGGAGGCAAGTTTTTGTTCTCCCTATACAAAAACGACCCAAAGACCATGTCGGAGGTACTTTACAGGGCCACCAAGTACATGAACGCTGAAGACGCGCTGTTAGCCCGTGAAGATAGACCTAGGAAAAGAGAGAGACAGGAGGAACCCCGACGGGACCAGGGGCGGAAGAAAGGCAGGATGGGAGACCGAAGAGAAGAGAGACGTCCAAAACCCATGAGCGGAAGGTTCACAAATTTCACCCCGTTAACCGCTCCGATAGACCAAGTCCTAATGCAGATTAAGGACGAAGGGGCCCTGACGTTTCTGGGAAAGCTGAAGAGTGATCCCAACAAAAGGTCCAGAGAGAAGTATTGCCGCTTCCACCGTGACCATGGTCACGACACGGCCGATTGCTACGACTTGAAGCAGCAAATCGAAGCCCTTATCCGACAAGGAAAGCTGCAGAAGTTCGTCAGCAAGGAGAAAGCGGGTTCCCCCGCACAAGACCAACACCCCCGCCGGGACAATGAGCGACCAAGGCCTCCGATTGGAGATATAAGGATGATCATAGGAGGAATGGCCGCCGCCGGGTCGTCCAAAAAAGCCCGCAAGACCTATCTTCGGATGGTACAAAATGTTCAGCTGACGGGAGTTGTGCCGAAGATGGCGCGAAGAGAAGGTCCCGTAATCAGATTCTCAGAAGAAGACGCGCAACGCCTTCACTATCCGCATGACGATGCGCTCGTCGTCAGCCTGCGCGTGGGAGACTACAACATGCACCGGGTGCTGGTCGACAATGGCAGTTCAGCAGATATTTTGTACTACACGGCGTTCCAGCAGATGAGGATCGACAGGGAGCGATTGATCCCAACGAACGCCCCGCTTGTTGGCTTCGGCGGGAGCCGGGTATTCCCATTGGGCGCAGTCACATTATCCGTCATCATAGGCGATTACCCTCAACAGATAGCCAGGGACGTGACGTTCTTGGTAGTCGATTGCTCATCAGCCTACAACGCTATCCTCGGGCGACCCACGCTCAACTCATGGAAGGCAGTAACTTCCACCTACCACCTAATGATAAAGTTCCCAACTGATTACGGAGTAGGCGAACTGCGCGGGAGTCAGATGGCCGCGCGCGAATGCTACATAGCCATGATGGAAATGGAGGATCAGGTTCAGGCTTTAAGCATAGAAGAGTGCCGGACGGTAACAGAGCCGGTCGAGAAGTTGGAAGAGATACCCCTTGACAGTTCCAATCCTAGTCGAACGACCAAAATTGGAACGCTCGCTAACACCACGATCCGTCAGGAGCTCATAACCTTCCTCAGACGCAATCGGGACGTATTCGCGTGGGATCATGAAGATATGCCGGGAATAGATCCTTCAGTCATGGTGCATAGGTTGAACGTATCGCCCGCCTTTCCACCTATCAGACAGAAGAAGAGAGTGTTTGCCCCCGAGCGAGACCGAGCCATAGCAGAAGAAGTCAGAAAGTTACGAGAAGCAAGTTTTATTAGAGAAGTATACTATCCCGACTGGTTAGCGAATGTGGTGATGGTCAAGAAGGCAAGCGGGAAATGGCGGATGTGCGTGGACTTCACCGATCTCAATAAGGCCTGCCCCAAGGATAGCTACCCCCTCCCGAGGGTCGATATCCTAGTAGACTCCACGGCTCGACACCAGCTGCTGAGCTTCATGGACGCCTTCTCGGGGTACAACCAAATCCGAATGCATGAAGCCGACCAAGAGAAAACGTCGTTCGTAACCAGCCAAGGCCTCTTCTGTTACAAGGTGATGCCCTTCGGCCTAAAGAACGCAGGCGCAACATACCAGAGACTCATGAACAAAATGTTCGCGCAGCAGATTGGGAGGAATGTCCAAGTCTATGTGGACGACATGTTGGTGAAAAGCCGAAGGGAGGAAGATCATCTAGGAGATCTCAAAGAAACATTCGACACACTTCGCTCCTACAATATGAAGCTCAATCCAGGAAAGTGTGCCTTTGGAGTAACGGCAGGAAAATTCTTAGGATTCATGGTGTCTCAGAGGGGCATTGAAGCAAATCCGGACAAGATCCAGGCCATCCTGGATATGGCACCACCAAGAAATGTGAAGGAGGTACAAAGCCTCAACAGAAAGATAGCGGCACTAAACAGGTTCGTGTCTAGGGCTACGGACAAGTGTTTACCCTTCTTCCGAACATTGAAGAAATCCTTCGAGTGGACTGACGAATGCCAGCAAGCGTTCGAAGAACTGAAGGTTTACCTTTCCTCCCCACCATTACTAAGCCCGTCGCAGCCAGGAGAGGAGCTTTTTCTCTATCTAGCCGTCTCCCCCGCGGCAGTTAGCGCGGCCCTGATCAGAGAAGAGGTGAAAGTACAAAAGCCCGTGTACTACGCAAGCCGAGCGCTTCATGGGGCCGAAGAAAGATACCCGCCCATGGAAAAACTTGCCCTTGCATTGATCACGGCAGCCCGCAAGCTCAAACCGTACTTCCAAGCCCATACGGTGAACGTTTTGACTGATAAGCCTTTAAGGCGAGCAATGAGCAGTCCCGAGGCCGCGGGACGATTGGCATTATGGGCTATAGAACTGAGCGAATTTGATATTCAGTACCGCCCACGGACTGCCATCAAGGGACAGGTCGTCGCCGACTTTATAGCTGAGTTCACTCATGATGAAGACAAGGGGGCAGCAGAATCCCCTCAATGGAGTATATATACGGACGGGTCATCCAATAGGCAAGCCGCAGGGGCCGGCATTGTGCTATTATCGCCCGAAGGGGACGCCATCGAATGTATGGTCCGTCTCGACTTCCCTGCCACCAACAATGAATCAGAGTATGAGGCTCTGATAGCAGGGCTTGACCTCGCCAAAGCGGCAGGAGCCGCGAGGGTAGTCATCTACTGCGATTCACAGGTCGTCACTAACCAAATCAATGGAGACTATGAGTGCAAGGGCGAAAAGATGAAGAAGTACCTTGGTGAAGTAAAAGCGAGAGTGGATGACCTAGAAGTTAAAGTTGTCCAAATCCCTAGAGAAGAAAACGAGCGGGCCGATCGCCTAGCGAAAGCCGCCTTAGCAGAACAAATGGTCATCCCTGGTAATGTACTCTCCTTCATACAGCTTTCTCCGCTAATAGACCTCAGCAACATGCAGGAAATATGCTCCGACAGAAGCTGGACGACGCCGTTAGTTTCATACTTGAGGGACGGGGTCTTACCAGACGAAAAGGAAGCCGCAAGAAGACTTAAGGTCCAGGCAGCGAGGTTCGTCCTGATAAAAGATGTCCTTTACAAAAGAGGTTTCTCCCGACCATATCTAAGATGCTTGGGTGTGGAAGAGGCAGACTATGTCATGAGAGAGGTGCATGAAGGAATCTGCGGAAACCACTCAGGGACCAGATCGTTGGTACACAAGCTTGTGCGAGCAGGGTACTATTGGCCCACTATGCAGAAGGACGCCGAAGCCTATGTCAGGGCCTGCGACAAGTGCCAAAGGTTCAGCAACATTATTAGGCAACCAACCGAAGAGCTGACCCCAATGACGGCCCCATGGCCGTTCGCACAGTGGGGCTTAGATATCATGGGACCCTTCCCTACAGCAGCACGACAGCTAAAGTTCCTGGCGGTAGGCATCGACTATTTCACAAAATGGGTGGAAGCTGAAGCATTGGCCACAATCACGGAGAAAAACGTACGAAGCTTTGTTTGGAGATGTATCATATGCAGGTTTGGCATTCCTAGAGTCTTCGTCTCGGACAACGGACGGCAATTCGACAACGACCCCTTTCGAGATTTCTGCTCACAACTAGGAATAAAGAACCACTATTCCTCCCCCGCCCACCCTCAAGCTAATGGACAAGTCGAAGTAACAAACCGATCCTTGCTCAAGATTATCAAGACTCGGCTCGAGGGGGCAAAGGGTATATGGCCCGATGAATTGCCAAGCATATTATGGGCTTACAGGACGACAGCAAGGACACCCACAGGAGAAACACCATTCCGACTGACGTATGGAGGCGAAGCGGTTATTCCAGCAGAAGTGGGGCTCACAAGCTACAGGGTGCAGAACCACGACGAAAACAAGAATGACGAGGCTATGCGACTACAGCTGGACCTGATAGACGAGATCAGGACAATAGCAGAACAAAGGCTCGCTCGGTACCAGGACCGTATGGCTAAACATTACAACTCCCGGGTTCGACACAGGGACTTCCAGGTTGGAGACCTTGTTCTTAGAAAGGTCATGGGCACCGCTAGGGACCCTACCCAAGGGAAACTCGGCCCCAATTGGGAAGGACCCTACAGAGTCACGTCGTGGCAGAGGAAAGGCACGTACCATCTAGAGACGTTGGAAGGAAAGAAACTGCCGCACCCGTGGAACACCGAGCACCTACGAAAATACTACCAGTAGGAGCGACAGCGCGAAGTTCAATTTTCTCTTATTTTATTTTACATTCCAGCAAGATTTAGTCTCACTCCTCAGAACTATCATTTACTTTAATCTTTTTTGCAACAATTCTTCTTTTTAGCCCAAGGGGCAGGATTTGGTTTTAATTACTTTTATTCGAATATGTGGTAATAAGAGGAGTCTTTCAGAAATTACTGAAGTGTATTTTTTCTACGGTCTACTAAACTCGTGGCCAAAACCGCTAAGTCCATAACATACGGACCAAAAAGATGTCAAAAGACATTCAAGGCTAAGGCCGACGGTCCAAAAGATGAAACAATCATCGTACGGACAGAGTCCTAAAAAACTAAGGACTAATAACGGTGTTAAATACACCAAGGCTTAAAAAGCTGACGGACCAAAAAGAATGTCAAAAGACATTTAAGGCTAAGGCCGACGGTCTGGAAAACCTAAAAAGCTGACGGACCAAAAAGAATGTCAAAAGACATTTAAGGCTAAGGCCGACGGTCTGGAAAACCTAAAAAGCTGACGGACCAAAAAGAATGTCAAAAGACATTTAAGGCTAAGGCCGACGGTCCGGAAAACCTAAAAAGCCGACGGTCTAAAAGATGAAACAATCATCATATGGACGGAGTCCTAAAAAACTAAGGACTAGTGAAGGTGTTAAATACACCAAGGCTTAATAAGCTGACGGACCAAAAAGAATGTCAAAAGACATTTAAGGCTAAGGCCGACGGTCCGGAAAATCTAAAAAGCCGATGGTCCAAAAGATGAAGCAATCGTCATATGGACGGAGTCCTCAAACCAAGACATACAATAATGAGTCATTAAAGCGACGGATTTAAGAGACTGACGACCTGAAAACAGAAACCAAAAGCGAGAGCTGTAAACCAACGGTCACCAAGCCGACGGAGCTTGGAGCCTAGGCGCGACATCATGCTAACAGGGGCTTCCAACAGTTCAAAATAGCTGACGTGATCCAAGTAGACGGGAATAATTACCAAAATTTCGTCTAAGACCACCTTCGACAAAGGAATATAAAAGCAACGGAATTTAAGCACAGCAAGAACACAAACAAATGCCAGAAGGAAGCAAAGGGAGCACTTAAAAATTGTTTAAAATTACAATTGTTCTCCAAAACAACTATTTTTACAAAATAAAAGCTAAGGGGCAGGAACGTCAGCATCCTTGCCGTCAGTTCGATGGTCTTCAACATCCACAGTCACGACAGGAGAGTCAGAAGCAGCAGGATTGGCAGCAGGCTGGGCTAGGACCACACTATCGTCGCGCCTCGGAGTAGGCTGACGGGAGATGTTGTCTCCGTCATCCATAGTGATCCCGGATAAATCCAACTCCGGGTAGGCCGACGCAACTTGCTGAAGGCAATCTTCAAAGCCGGTGCCGTAATATTCACCACACGAGTCAAAGAAGGGCTGCGACACTTTGAAATCTTTAATCGCGTCAGCCCCCGTCGTCTGCAGCTTTTCACCTAGAACCGTCACCTCTTCCTGGAGCTTATCATTCTGACTACTGACTTCCATCAGCTTCTCCTTAACTTCCTGCAGCTCCTTGTTGAGGATACGGACGGCCTCCTTGTACTGGCCTTGCTGGTTCATCAAGTTGGTATTATGATTGCGAACTCGAGTGACGACCCCCTCCTTCGCAGCACAACGATCTTGAAGAGCCTTGACACGCACCAAGGCCTAAGAAAACATGTCCGTCAGTTGAAAAGTATACCAAAGCAAAGCAAAACTTCTCCAAACAAAATTTTAGTGAACATACCTTGGTAAGGTCAAAAAGGGCTGACGCCCCTAATTCTTCCGTCCCCACCTGGTCACAAGGTTCAATATCCGTCGGTTTTATCAGGGACCCAACCTCCCCGACGGCATAATCCTTGTGAGTCAGGAGACGGCAGGGGCCCTCGCTGACGGGACCGGCGGAGGTCATCACCCCCTTGCCCGCACCATAACCGGGTTTGAGAAGGGACTTCTCCTTCAGTGGTTCGTCCCTAGGAGTGACGGCAGATTTCTTTGAAGGACGGCTGTCATCACCGTCCGGCTTCCTCTTCGTCACCTTGGCGACGACCTTTGGAGTTGACGAAGCCTCCCCTGCTGCCTCCTTGTTTTTTCTCTCCTCCTTCTGACGAGCTGCGGCAGCCCTTATCCTTTGCTTCGCAGAGTCCATTTCTACAACACAAAGAACACCGTTGGGGCAAATGACGGAGGAATAAAACTGACGGGATAAATAAAAGCTTACTTACGTCGGTGTGCAAACTCTTCCAACCTTCTAGCTTCCGCTGACGGATCTGGACCCCCACAATATAAGTGAAGAGTGTCAAGGGTGATCAAATCCCTGCACTTACGTTCTTCCAAAGGAATTTCCAGAATCCGTTGGATGAACCCCTCCTGCTCGTCGGTTATGCACGGACGGGTATATGCTGAAAGAAATAAAGTATTGTTAGCGTCGCCCCAAAAAACACACAAGCCTCATAGGTGACGGGATTAACCTGAATCCCTGACGAAGGCCCAGGTGTTGTCAAAGTAACCACGGGGCATCGTCGCCCACTCCTCCTGACGGCAAACCCAATCCGTCCCCTCAACGAAAAAATATCGACTCTTCCAGTTCCTATTGGAGTCTGGCATATCAGACACTAGCCTTAGCCCTTTCTCCCGGGCATTAAAATGATACGTCCCCTTAGACGAGGCGATATGGTGAGGCCTATAACAATAAAAGAATTCCCCTAATGTGAGCTGACGGTGTCCTCCACTAAGACTGCCCCAAAGGATTTCAGCTCCTATAAAAGTCCTCCAGGCGTTTGGGGCGATCTGGGTGACGGATATTCCAAGGAAGTCAGCAAGTTGACGGTGTAGGGCCGTCAACGGTAACCTCAGACCCGCAGCAAACATGGCATCATACATGCCAACGTCAGCTGTCCTTCCGGAATAACACCTCTCATCCTCTGTAGGGAGACGGAGGGGGATGTGGTCTGGGATTTGGTAACGGACCCGTAACTCCCTAAAAACTTTACCACTCATCCCAGGCGAAAATTTGTTGACGGCCCAATCCTCAGGAAGGATGAAGGGACGGCTATCTCCAGGACCCTCGGAGGTTCCTTCACTGGAACTCTCATCCCCGTCACTATCATCTCCGTCAACATCCACTCCATCCCCGTCGTTTCCATCCCCTCTTCCCTCATACTCATCTCCCTCGGCAAAACTCTTATCGTCGTCAGGAGATTGGGCTGACGACCCTCTCTCTGACGGAAGGGAGAAGTCTGACTCATCTCCAGAACCAAAGGTTTCGTCGTAGCCCGCTCCTTCGCGGACTGACGACTCCTCACAAGACGCGTTACTTGACATCTGACTACCTACAAGTGACGGGTTTAAGCTAAGTACCTAGGCTGACGACTGTACCAATGAGGCAAAATAAAAAAGGGAAAGAGGAAATGAAAACTTACCAGTATGGAGGCCTTCTGGGCGACTCTAAAAGGCAGCAACAGATAAGCCGACGGAAGTAAGGCTGACGAAGAAGGGCGACGGTCTTTCTCTCCATAAGATCAGCAAGAATGAAATAGTGAAAAATGAGGGGAAGCGCTGCTTATATACAAAAAAAATGGCGCGGAAGACGAGGCGACGTCTCGTCGAACGCAGAGCCAATAGGAGCAAGCCACCTGTCCAAGGCATTAAATGCACAAGATCCACGCGAACGATATCCCTATAAACCAACTCCATAACCCGTCAGTATAGAGTCTGACGGAGGTATGGAGTAGGGGGCAAGTGATGAGGATAAAATTAGTCAGGTGAGAGTGACGGTCCAAGCTGGACAAGCGTGACGGGATAAAACTATACCGACGGCATTGTTTCCAGGCTGACGGAGGAATGTAGGAAGAGCACATAAAACTGGCCATCCTGAAGAGTGACGAAGACTCCTGATGAGGATAAAAGGAGAGCCTAACCGTGACGGACATAAAACCGACGGTTTAATACATTTCCTTTGGTCGTAACAGACGGTGCTTATGCTGACGGTCATAGGATCAGCTGACTCCGTGGTTGACGGCTCAAATGCTGACGGCATAACAAAGGTGACGGAGGTAAATTGAAGCTGACGGACCGGGCACAAGTTTACTTGCTTCCCACGCTAGATAATATTTAAAGGATCCCCATAAGGAAAAGATCCCGTAAAATACGCTCAAAAGGACTCCTATAAGGAAAGGACTTCTACTCCAAGGTAAAGAGGTCAACCTTCTACTAGTATAAAAGCCCAAGCATCCTCACAAACTGGGGTACGCATAATTTACCCTCTCTAGCACTCTAGAGTAGTGAGAATAGTACTGACTTGACCTTCGGAGGGTGTTTGGCCGGTACCACACCGGTACTCTCTGCTAGGTTATTCCCTTTTGTTGTGCAGGTGCCGTTGGCGATCGTGCGAGGAACGTGTGACTCACTGGTGGTATTATTTCCGACATCATCAAAATCAATAAAGTTTAGGCACAACTTTTTACAACTTACTACAATAGTTGATTGTGATTGGACAAAAAAAAAAGTTTATATAAAAGTTATTTTCTACCATTTTCAATTATTTTAGTAAGTTGACAAAAAATATATCTCTAAACTTATTGTTTTGAAATCTCTCTAGGAAATTTAGAGAGTACTTAAGCATATAAAAAGAAGGAAACAATTAATTAAAAGACAAAACTCTATAATTTTTCACAATTATTGAGATGATATATTCAAGATTGGATCCGAGGTTATGTCACTAAAGGCATTACCTAAAACTTTCGATTAGAAAAATGTAAATATTCTAAAATAATTAATTTTATTAGAAAATTTATGGGATGTGTAAGCCCTTCACCCCTCAAGGCTCCAAAAATTGCAAGTTGAAACCCTATGTTTCACCCAAAAAAAAAAATTGTTGTATGTGTGTCGAATCTTCATTGATAATAAATTTCCTATAAAAACTTGAGACATCAATTTTTGTATTGCAATTATCCACATGGTAACTTATGAACTTAAATCACCCAATTTCCCATTCAACCACACACCAAACAATTTCTCTCTCTCTCTCTCTATCTCTCTCTCTCTCTCATGCACACACAACACCAAAATCAAAACTAGAAATTAGATTTTAGCTTTCTTTCACTATGCCTCACCTTACCCATGATAAATTAAATTTCATTTTTAATAAAAATAAATTTTTAGTTTTATGTTAAATTTTAAACGTGAATTATGATTTTTTATTTTCTATATAAAATTAATCTCCATTTGATTAGTATTAATTTTTCGAGTTATATACTAAATCCGTCTTTGTTTAGATAAATTGACATGGTTAGATAATCCTATCATTATTAAGTGAAATTACATTAGTAACTTCGCTAATTTGCATAGAAGTTATGTCTGAGTTCGAATTTTCAAACCTGAATATAAAAATAAAAAAGTGAACAAAATATAGGTTGTTTACACATTTTTTGCTCAAAAAAAAAATATGACATTTTGATTTTTAACTTTTTTTTTTGAGTAATCAATAATATTTTATTAGAACACACACGAAAATAGTAATACTATTATTTTAAACCGAATTTATAATACATTACATAAACAAAGTACAACTACAAAAGGACCTACCTTTTATAGTTATAGATTAAAGTTATAAATAACGAATACTAGACACATACAACTAATATGAGATAAATATTCTTTTTTTTTTTTAGTTCTAACTCTCTCTTTCTATGAGCGAACAAGAAATATTCGCCATCGTGTGCTTTTTTTTTACACCTTATTAGCTACTATTGAATTTCACCACCGACTCTCAAGAGTAGTGAATTTCCGAAGTTGCCCTCCTCAATTTCTCATACTCTCGTCGCTGAAGTGAAGTGTTAAAACTTTTTTTTTTTTTGAAACTAGTGAAGTGTTAAAACTTAAAGCATGGTTGAAATTTTTTTTTTTTTTTTAAAAGTGTGAACATGGGGCCCAACAAGTTGGGATCCTATGAAATTGAACCTCTTGTTAATAAGTGGAAACTAAAACTATTCAATGAGACAATAACCACATTTATTATTTGATGCCTCACACTTGATTCAATCACGACCGTCTGATGAAGCAATTGGACCCACATTAGCACGATTTAAATGCCGAGGTCCTTCCCCTCGTGGAAAACTGATGTTGGGTTAATTATAGACAACCGCTAGGAGCCTAGGACCAAAACTGGTTGATTGATCCCATTTATCACCCCTTTTTCTTTTCTCTTTTTTCATTAAATGTTAAATGTGTTACGTTATGAGTTTTTTATTTTATTTTATTTTTAAAAAAATACCATACAAAACTTAGATATCTTATTCGACAACAAAAAAATCTTACTAATTGAGCTAATAAAAATCTACCGTATTATATTATAATTGATGTATACTAAAAAAAAGTTAATGATTTATATGAAAATGACATTACACTAATTTCAAATTATTATATCAATAAATTATGAAAAATGTTGTGAAATATTTTGAGTACCTAATATTGTTATTTAATTTAGGTTAAAATGTTGGAATTGCTTCTAATTAATCCATTAATTTTCCAATTTACGTTATGGTTGGCCACATTTTTGTTTTTTTGTTTTCTTAATATAAGAAAGTAGTGTCTTAGTCTCTGGCCAAATTAGTTCACTTGTTGCACATAAGAAACTCAAAAACCTGATAAACTGATAATGTGGTAGCTGAAACTTAAGACCTTCAAGTTTATAACATGCCCTGAAGTCCATTAAACTCGTCACCTAGTGTCCTTGAAAGACTTCATTTTCATTGTTAACCTATTTTAAAATGAAATCTTTTTTTTTTTTTTCTATTTTTTGTCCAAAGCAACATCATTTTTTATGTGAGTTTACATTAAGATATTTATGGAAAGAGTATATTAATGATATTGTTGTAATATTCAGGGGAGTAAATTGTGAGTTCTCATAAATAGGAATCAATGTAGAGGTACCTTCAAATTTACACAATGCAAATAGTATTAAATAGGTTGAGAAATACAATACCTTTCACAACCGTTTATATAACATGTTTTATATTTGGTGCATATAAAAAGCGGCTTTAATAACGACTACATATAAAAATAACAACTACAATCACACTTTTCACTCTAACAAATTGTAGTAAAAAAAAAAAAAAAAAAGTTGACCTCAATTAATAGCATTTTAACCCTAATTTATTTTTTATTTTGATTGTGTTTATTACTTGGCAAAAAAGTTTTTTTTTTTTTTAAATTTTAATTTTTTAACTTAGCAAAGGTGTGATTGGAATTAATCATGCACCGTTCAATCCATCCCATCGTTAAACAGAATGTAATGATACACAACATATGTAGAAGATCTTCTGGCAAGCAAATCTAAATTGTAGGACCCAATCACCCTCAGTGCCAACTTCCTAATGGGACAAATGGATGCAGTTCGACCACGACAGATGATAAGAAGTATAACTTACTTTGAATAAAAAGATAATGTTACTATGAGGGTGCTCTCTTTTGGTATCAGTAAGCTTTGGTTTTCATTGGATTCATTACAAAATGGATGCTTACTTTTTTAATTGAATCATTTATTTAGATGGGAATAACTTGCAAAATCAAGATTAATTCAAACACTTCCATTGTACCGGTTTAGTCATGCAAACAAAATATTTAATATACAAAAAGTTGGAGGAAAGTGAGAAGATTTTGATGAAGTTAGACTTGAGCATGACTTAGAGCCTAAACATTGAGTTTAAATAATTTATATGTAATAAAATCAGTTATTTTATTACTCTTATTAGTAATAAATTATTATTTTTTTGTTTAAAATTATTGAGGAGGGAAGGGAGATATTGTTGAACCCACAACTTTAGTAGAGACAAGAGAAGTTGTAGGTGCCATTGGCCTACAAAGTACAAACTCATTTCCAATGCCATAAATATGATATATATTAGTTAGTAAACATTTACGGCCGAAATAACTATCCATACTCAAAGGTTTTTTTTTTTTTTTTTTTTTTTTTTTTTTTTTTTGTTGTTGTTGTTGTTGAATAAGAGGCTTGAGTTTTGAATTCTGCTTATACCAAAAATTAATTAGTTTCTTAGTATAAAAATAAATTGCAAGTTTGCAACTACCTACCATGAAATGTGCATCATACATTCGAAACCAATTGTATTTATTATTTTATATATAGAAAAATAATGATTGATCATGAATGTTAAATGTCTCAATACATTCTTTTTTCATAAGGGTAATCATTATTTAATCAAAACAGATTTTATCATAAAACAGGTCTTATTTTAATAAATAATGTTAGGACCATAATTTTTGTCACAACTTGCCTATATGGAATGTCGTGAATGGTGAAGTTATGGACCCACCACTTGTAACTTGCTACATGAGTAAATTGTGACAAAAGTTATGATCTTAACATTTTTCCTATTTTAATATGTGATGGTGTATCAATGGCTACACCCATCCTTTGAAGAGGAACATAATCAACAGCTCTCTGCACCTACAACACAAATGAAAGCTCGGTAGTGGCATTCTAATGCCTAAATTAGTATCTATTTTTCAATATAAAAGCTTAAATTTGGTAGATTTCAGACTCAAAGATCATTAATTTTCAAGACTTGTGTATTTCCATTTAGAGATCAGTCTTCTACTAGACTTTAATCATTTTTTTTTTTGAATGAACAATAATATTTATTATAACACACACAAAAATAATAATAGTGTTTTAAACCGGATTTATAATACATTATATAATCAGAGTACAACTATAAAATGACATATTCTTTGTAATTGTAGATCATTAAATCGTGAGTTTCTCCAAATATCCTACTTGCAACAATTCCTTTTTTCTTTTTGGGTGGAAAATTGTTCCATTATCTTGAGCCAACCGACAAGGGCTTTAAAAAAATTTACTCTTAAATTCAATATTTTTAATATTAATTTGTTAGTACTTTTTTTCTTATAAAGATCTTGGTCAATTTAATTTGAGAGTCACACCTACAAAACTTTTGTCTATTTATTCCATGAATTAATTATCCTAACTCCCATTTTAACTCCAGCCCTTATTAACAACATTTAAAAAAAAAAGGGGTGGGGGGGGGGGGGGGCAAAAGTTGTGTCCAATACATTTTTTTTTTTTTTTTTACAAAGGTGGGTGTTTAGACCTCTTCGAGTATCTAACTATTTTCTTAGAGTACAACTATAAAATGGCCTATCCTTTGTAATTGTAGACCATTAAATCGTGAGTTTCTCCAAATATCCTACTTGCAACCGTTCCTTTTTTCTTTTTGGGTGGAAAATTGTTCCACTATCTTGAGCCAACCAACAAGGGCTTTAAAAAAAAATTAACTCTTAAATTCAATATTTTTAATATTAATTTGTTAGTACTTTTTTTCTTATAAAGATCTTGGTCAATTTAATTTGAGAGTCACACCTACAAAAATATTGTCTATTTATTCCATGAATTAATTATCCTAACTCTCATTTTAACTCCAGCCCTTATTAACAACATTTAAAAAAAAGGGGGGGGGGGGGCTAAAGTTGTGTCCAAGACATTTTTCTTTTTACAAAGGTGGGTGTTTAGACCTCTTCGAGTATCTAACTATTTTCTCAGAGTACAACTATAAAATGGCCTATCCTTTGTAATTGTGGATCATTAAATCGTGAGTTTCTCCAAATATCCTACTTGCAACAATTCCTTTTTTCTTTTTGGGTGGAAAATTGTTCCACTATCTTGAGCCAACCAACAAGGGCTTTAAAAAAATTCACTCTTAAATTCAATATTTTTAATATTAATTTGTTAGTACTTTTTTTCTTATAAAGATCTTGGTCAATTTAATTTGAGAGTCACACCTACAAAACTATCTGCCTATTTATTCCATGAATTAATTATCCTAACTCCCATTTTAACTCTAGCCCTTATTAACAACTTAAAAAAAAAAAAGAAAAAAAAAAGGGGGCCGGGGGGGAGGCCTAAAGTTGTGTCCAAGACATTTTATTTTTACAAAGGTAGATGTTTGGACCTTTTCAAGTATCTAACTATTTTATCAGATGTATATAATTTCCCGTTTCATATGCATTAGGTTATTAAATGGAAAGTTCTCATGAAGGTGGTCTCAAGATGTTGACAAAAGCCTCGTAGGTATCATTAAGGCATTAGGAATTATTAAACCAAACCCATCGGGATTGTTAAGTCCAAGATTTGATGAAGGAAGAAAAGAAAAAGGCTTAAAGAATAAAAAAAATTTCACATCTTCTTACTATAATTGACAGTTTGTGAGCGGTGGAAAAGAAAGTAGGTCTCGTGTAAAAGTGTGAGATAGTGATCGTGGTAAAAATTATGAATTATTATATGTTACAGGAACAAAGAAAAAGGTAAATAAAAATGACTGCATAAAGTCCCATCATGTCCCATCAGTTTCACACAAAAAGCCAAACTAATCACTTCTCTGAACTCAGGCTCAGCATCAAACACACATACAGTTTACAGTACCGCCATTTCAAGACATAGGACACATCCGTCATTATTCAAACTCCTCAGTCCCTTTTCTGCCATTTCACACACATTCTCTCGCTCTCTCTCTCTCCTACTTCCACCTACACACTCACTCACACTCACAGAACTCTCACTCACTTCACAACTACTCAACACATCTCTCTCTCTCTCTCTGTCTCTCTATCTTTAGAAACAAGAAGGCGAAAATGGGTAGTCGAATTCAGTCGCACCAGCTGAGCAATGGGCTGTACGTGTCGGGTCGACCCGAGCAGCAGCAGAAAGATAAGCCCACAATGGGTTCACGCGCCGTCCCCTACACCGGCGGCGACGTCAAGAAATCCGGCGAGCTCGGCAAGATGTTCGATATCCAAATTCTCGAAGGCCCGGGCCCACACCCACCTCCGTCTTTGAAATCCTCACGCCCGTCAACAAGCGGGTCGCTCCGATCCGGATCCGGGTCCACCTCCGGCCCACTGAGCTCCAAGCACACAACTTCCTCCGGCCCAATGACGAGAAAGTCCTCTGGGCCCATGCCGCTCCAGCCCACGGGCTTAATCACCTCCGGCCCGCTCGGATCATCAACTGGGCGTCGGTCGGGTCATCTGGACTCCGGGTCCGGGTTCGGGCCGGGGAAACCGAGCTACGGTGCGGCCGTGACGAGCTTGGGTTCGGGGGCGGAGGTGAGGGTGGGGATTGGGGTGTCGAAGGCGGCTGTTTGGGTGTTTGTGGTGGCGGTGGCGATGGGGTTGCTGATTGGGGCGTTTCTGATGGTGGCGGTGAAGAAGGCGGTGGTGCTGGTGGCGGTGGGAGGAGTGTTGGTGCCGGTGGTGGCGGTGGCGGTTTGGAATTGCCTCTGGGGGAAGAGAGGGTTAGTAGGGTTCGTGAGAAGGTACCCCGATGCTGAGCTTCGTGGTGCTCTTGATGGACAGTTCGTCAAGGTCACTGGGGTAATTTCACTTCCATCTTTTTTTTTACTACGTATTTATTATTATATTATATTATATATATGTTATTAATGGAATCTAAGTAAGATTATAAATTTTTTTTGGGGTTTACATTTAAGGTAACACATGTCAATTAAGGACCCAACCGAATCCTAGGACCTTGTTGTGGTTATTTCGTAATGATTAACAATGGATTAGGTGTTAAAAAAAAAAAATACTAAAAATTATTTTTTAATTTTTATTTAGTCTGTTGAAGATGTATAGCAGACCTCCAAAGTTTTAGGGATGTGGTGATGATGATTTTGGAAAGGAATATGGGTAGTTTAGTTGGGTGAAAAGAAGAGAGAAGCCGAAAATAGAAAGAGATTTATTTGTTTTTTATATTTACTTTTAGGGTTATATATGTGATGTGTGGACTTGGATATGGAATTATGGATGGATGGGTCTTTTCTTTGACTAAGGCAATCTTTAACTGAGATTGACATTTCTGCTATTTATTTATTTGGGTTTTGTTTTGTTTTGCCTTTTGTTTTAAGATTCCTTAGCTTTGGTTTGATAATGATGTTATGGATTTTTATTAGGGAAGTGAGTGAGATTTTAGATATTGCATATGAGACCCAGTCTTTGTTCTTGGGTTTGAATGCCTTGTTTGCACTTTGCATGGTGTGGGATTGCTTTGCAAGTTAGGAACTTGTTGAAGGTACTACTTTGATTGGCATGTGAACTTGTCCGGGGGGTACGATATGTTGCAGGTTGGCAAGGTTGCATGTGCTGGTTAGAATTTGGAAGGGACCACATTTTGCTTTTTTGGTGGTAAAAGGATATAGATTTCAGTAAGTTGACTGCCAAACATGGTTTTGGAATGGGGATTTTAAGTAGGAGTAATCTTTTGTTCTACCCTGATGGTTTTACTGCATGAATGCATGTAAACTACTTGGAAGTCATGAATGCCAATTGACTACAGACGCCACTAGACTTTGCCAATTTCTTAAGAGGGTCTCCAAGATTGATTTCAAGATGGGCCTTTTAATGTGATTTTATACCACTGAAATGATCATGTTGGTTCATTTAAATGAATGGTCTCTTTCATTGTTAATGTTGACAAGCTGATGTAATGTTTCGTATTTTGTTAGATGAAGGTGGAAGACTTTGTTGAACTTCAAGCCACCTTGTTTACTCTGGTCCACATGAACAATGTATACTTTTTCTTCATCTTTCTACTTGTTACTGGGTTACTTCTCTCTGTTTATTTTTTGGATAGGTAGATGGTGGGGGTGTGGATGAAGTTGGGGTTTGAGCCACAACCTGTTTGATCTGGACCAAACTGGTCCATCACAGATGGTTCTGTTGGAATACTACGTTGGATCTGGGGTTTAGTTGTATTTCAAAACCTGCCTAGTTTTGGCAGGCACAAGAGGAACCCGGTGAAACTGATCCGAACAAACCCCCCCTCCTCAGTGTTGTGCCTTACCCCTCATTGCCCACCTAGTCCCTTTTTCACCTCACCCACTATGCCCCTCGCCAGCATCACACAGCATCCGATCTAGCCTCATTGTCACAACTCACCATTGATTGGTGCAAAACTGAGTCAAATTTGGCGTCGGATCATTGCCACCACATCAGATCCAGCCAATTTTGCTTGATCTCCCTCCTTTGGCAACCACTCACCCACAACCTAGGGAAACTGAGCAATCTGACTGCCAACTCAAAGAGGAATCTCGATCAAGAATCCAACCCATTTTGGTTGGCAACAATTTGAATCTCCTGCACCTGATTGAGATTGGATTGGATGATGGTTATGCAAGAAATTAGAACTGATACAACCCGTGCTCAGCCTGAACTATAGGGCTATCACTTGAATCCCTTCTTTGATTTTAATTTGGAAAGCGTAAGAATCATGTTGAAAATATATGCAGATTCTGGTTGAGATTTGAATGAACTTGGATGCAGACTCAGGGAATTGTTTTTTGGTTAAGCCTGAAAAGGCAAAAATTATATTGGGTGGTGGCTAAGAGAAAGAGAAAATGAAGGAACAAAGAAATTATAGACGTTAGAATGTTGACTTTGTCAATAAATCTGGTTTCTAATTCCATGATATAGTGGTTAGGTTGGTTGATATGAATAATAGCCATAACATGAAAATTGAAGTAACAACTTTATGAGGAAGAATATCAATAAGTTGTATGGGAAATCCTGTCAGCTGTTTTGGTTTAGAGGTTGCTATTTTAGCCATTTCATTATCTGTTGAGATAGTCCGAATGGCAAAGGACTATTCTTAGAAAATGAATAGAGTATTATAATTTCTATAGGATTTACTAAGCTTGATTTGGTGGATGTCCACTCCTCAGGATACTCAAATATTCCATCTCCTGATATCAGAATTATGTTCTGCTCAAACAGTATCAAGTAATCTCCAATGTAAGTTTAGTGGGAAAATACTTTTCATTGAAGCGTTTAGAAAGGTTTATCTTATCAAGTTTTGGAAGTTCTGTTGTCAGTCAGAAAGTTCTAAATTCATCTTCTGCAACAGAATACGTGAGCTGGTTTTGAAATTTTACTGGTTGTAGAAGTTTCTTATCAATATACTTGTGTAGTTTGACTTTTATATGATTAAATAACTATATTCTTAATATCTTGATTGATAGGGAGGAAAAAAAGAGAGGATAATTTTTCTATTTTCCTATTTTTCAGTTTATTCTTTTATATAAGTTATTTCAAGTGAAGTAATGAATCATATTTCTCTCTTTATGTAGGTTGTTACTTGTGGTAGTATTCCTTTGGAGTCATCCTACCAAAGGGTACCAAGGTGTGTATATGTGTCCACAGAACTCTACGAATATAAGGGAGTGGGTGGAAAATCTGCAAATCCTAAACACCGTTGCTTGTCGTGGGGATCTAGTCATTCAGAGGTTAGTATTTCCTATTGGCTAGCTTCAAATAATGGTTTGAGGATCAAAGATTGGTAATAATGCAGTTACTTTTAATGAACAGAAATATGTGGCTGACTTTTACATATCAGACTTCCAATCTGGGTTAAGAGCATTAGTAAAGGCTGGTTATGGGGCTAAGGTTGCTCCATTTGTAAAACCAGCAACTGCAGTTGAAGTCACAAAAGAAAACAAGGACTTATCTCCAAGCTTTTTACGATGGCTAGCTGACCGCAGCCTCTCTAGTGATGACCGTATAATGCGCCTCAAAGAAGGGTATGCCAATGATTGTTTTGTTATAAGCCTTCTTGTATGCATTGTTTTGAGAATTATAAGATTAGAAGTTGAGATTCTTAGATTTTCAGTTTTCATACTTTTTACAATTGAATGCTTCATAGAGGATGTTTGTTGTCTTTCAGGTATATCAAAGAAGGGAGCACTGTAAGTGTAATGGGGGTTGTTCGACGCCATGATAACATACTTATGATTGTTCCACCTTCAGAACCTGTCTCAACAGGCTGTCAGTGGGTCCGCTGCCTTCTCCCTACCTATGTTGAAGGATTAATTTTGACATGTGATGATAATCAAAATGCTGATGTGGTTCCTGTGTAAAAAATTTCTATCTTGTCTTTATGTTTTGATAAATTCCCAAGTAAATATTGGAAGGGCAGAATTGATGGAAAAATGCCACACCGCCTGAGTACGCTGTTCTTTCCTGTCCAAATTTAAGTGTGTAAATTGCCCTAGAAGATCAGAGCAAGAAGCTGAAGATCACGTAATAATGAATGAACTCTAGTTGGTGGTTAAGATGCCACAAGCTAGGATGCTAATGGAGATGATGGGGGAAAATGGATTTCCACCATCAAGAAGTTAGAAGATGTATTGTGAGGAAGTTGCACATTTTGATTTTTGCTAATTTGATATGTACATAAGTCGAGTTGATAAGTTGCGGTAAATGGTTCAAAAATGGTTTGCTACTCTCAATTATAGCATAAACTGTAGAATTATTAGTATTTATGTATTAAGATCTGATTTTAATTAGTCACTGTTTGATGGTGTGAATTGTTTATGGGGGATCTTGTCAATATTCATATTCATCTATTCTTGGTGAAATTATGTCTCTGACATAAAGGTAGACCTCATCGCAAGTGAGATTTACATTTACATGGGAGGAAGGTGTAGTCCACTAGATATATTGAATAATTTATCCTGATCTTGCTATGTACCAATGAAGTTTTCCATTCTAGTGTTAAGAACTTGTACTAAGAATAATAGGGGTGTTACTTCTTATTCTTATTCCTTTTGAGTTTCTCATTGGTAGATTTGTTTTATTAAGGTATTGGAATGTATGATAGCAGACAACTTGAGAGAAAGATATAATAAATCTCTATTTTTATTGGCTTTCGTCAATTAATTCAGCTCTACAATGTAACTTATTATTAGTTTTCTTCAATATTTCAATAAGTTTATCAAAAATCTTGTAATTTAATTGGTTGATACCTTAATTTTTAATAGAGACATTCATGATTCAGATCTTCCAACTATCGATGTATAAAAAAAATTTTTAATAAATTTCTTTGCAAAAAAATTGTAATATTTAGTTATTTTATAGACAAAATAGTAAGATATTAAGAGTAGTGTAGTGATTTAATTACACAATATATCTGTTCACAAATTGAAAATTACATGATATAGTGATTGATATAGATAAGCATCTTACATGCTTACTAAAAAAATGCATGTATCCTTCAATTATTATTATTTTGTTTACATTCTTGATTGTGTAAATTCACAAATATTTAATTTTTATGGTTTTTGTGTCAATTGTTGTCAAAGCAACTAAACATAAGTAAGAATGTCATATTCTAAATTTACTATTATAGTAAATTGCCTGTGCGATGCAAATATATATACCTATATATATATATATAGGTATATACATGGATAGGTTATAATAATAATAATGTTTGAGTTTGAAGAATATTATTTCATAAAGTTATTAAAGTAAAAATTCAAAGTTAGGCATTATTGATTGGTTGAAGCTTTGGCTCGATCAATCGAAATGGTAAAAAAAAAATCCCGAAGTCTTTGGATGTCTCGACTGCTGCTTGATTCTTGTTCGATCGATTGAAATGAGCATTTGATTTATAGAAAGTAATTTTCAACCGATTGAAAATCGTGAATCAGGATTTTCTACAGAATTTTCAAATGACTATTTAGAGGGGTTGAAGAAGTTTCAAGTCTTGTGAACAGTTTTATGAAACATTTTAACTTTTCATACGTGACTTTTGATGAAATATAACCATATGGGTATAAATAGAGGCTTATGTTCTCCCTAAAATAGTAAGTTACAAAGAAACACAAGAAATCCTGTAGATATTCTCCAAAATTGTTATTTGTAGAACTCAATAAACTTAGTTGTATCTTGGGGACAAGTTTGTAGAAACCTTTTAGCAACTTGCATATGAGGACAAATATTGTCATAGGATAACATTCAATTATGCCTCCAAGTCAATCACTGATCTCCATTTACTTGAAGTGTTCATTTTGTTCTCTCATTGTTACTCCTTGATTTGGTAAGAATCCCTAACAACAGATTATTTTATGATATTTTATGTAAGATGGTTTTGGAGAATGTTAAACATATATTATAAAGAAAAGGTAAACTAAATTAAAATAAAGAAATATATACATTTTGAGATATTAAAAATTAGTTTAGTAGTTTCATTACATTTTTGTAGCATTCTTAAGGTAATATTAATATATATTTTTTTTAAAAAATCATTAAAACAAATATAAATGCAAAAGAGTAACAAAATCATGAAAATCAACTAATTTGTGTTATGTTCACAAACTACATACCATGAAACAAAAGCATGCCCAACTCTCTTACCTTCTTTCACTTATCAATAATGCAACATTAAGACATGGTGTAGGTAAGTGTGCATGCATGTCTTATAGATAATTTAAAACCATGGTAGAATATGACATAACACTACGAACCAAATATTCACTCTACTTATATACCCAAAATAAAAATTATCCAACCAAATATGGTAGAATATGACTTAACACTACGAACCAAATATTCAATCTACTTATATACCCAAAATAAAAATTATCCAACCAAATTACCCAAACGTACATCATATTTAAGCCCCTAATTTGAAAAGAAAAAAGAAAAAAAAAAATTATACGTAGAGGTTTTGGCAGCTTGATGGTATTGGAGGCTAGTATGACGGAGGTAGCAGTTAATAGTCCTTAATTTTTTTTTTTTTAATACTAATATAGTGGCTCAAACAATTGATCAGATAACAATATATATATATATATATATATATTTTTTTTTTTTTGAGAAACCACAATAAAAATAAGTTAATGTGAACTTTTGAGTAACAGAAAAAAAAAAAAAAATTAAAAGAGGTAAAAAAAATACTAAATTTTAAATTAGAGCGTCATATGGCAAGACAGTGCATGAGGTCTATACTTTTATATATATATATATATATATATATATTTGTGGGGCCCAATAATTTAAGGACCAAGCCCAATTGCTCCTGGAAAATCCGAAGGCCCAATCCGAGGAGAGCTGTGGCAAAAGCTCTACAGTGCAGAGCACAAAACAATTTTTGGAAGGCAGCCGAGGACAGTTTGGTCCTCGGCAGATCCTGAATCCCACCGAAATGAAGGGATAAAACTGGTATAGGGACGAATTTGTAAGGAGATCCAAAATATCTTGGGGAAGTTATCCTTACTACCCTTCCGGATAAGACCCAACACATGACAGAGCCGTATTCTGCAGCCTTATCAACCATACCCAATAATTCTGGGATTAGACTGATGGGACAAATATCAGTCTTGTAAAGATTGACCCTACACGTGGACGAAGGACAATGAAGACGGACGAGTATAAAAGAAGAAAGTAAATAAATCTGAATGGGACCCCATCCCATCGAAAAAAAAGAAAGATCACAGGGGGGAGAACATCTCAACAACACCGGACTTCACTGAAGAAAGTCCGTCGTTGGATAACCGGGGTAAGGCCTCAATGGTCCTCGGATCAACTCCGAGGAGTCCCATCCCATAGGGTGCGACGTCTTAGGGCTTAAATGTTCAGGCCCAACTCCTTTTTCTACCTGAATTCCTCTAAAGCCAGGATCGGACATCGCCCCGTGACCAGCAGCTAGCTTTTCAAGCCCACTCTCTACAAATCATATTGTGAGGGATCTTTCGTACGCGAGCCCAACATCCTTATTGGGCCGCCAGAGAATCGTGTCCTTACAATTGGCGCCGTCTGTGAGAAAGCTTGCGCGTTGGCGCAGGTGGCGGTGGAGTCAGCTCTCTAGCAAGCAGAAATTTCCGGGATTTCCCCCGTCTCCGGCGGCATATAGTTGTTGCTCCGACGTAAGCTTCTGCTAGGGGCTACGCCTCGCGGTGCTAAGGGCGCGGGCGTCTCTAGGGGCTTCCGGCCTTAGGCCAACTATCCCCGCCTTGGTGAAGGGGCTGGTGGTTGAAAAATAAAACAAATAAAAGAAATCTTACAAGTTTTGGACAGAACCAAGGCCTTGCATGGTCCTCGGACTCAAGCCTATGGGAAAACCAAGTACATAAAAGAAATCTTACAAGTTTTGGACAGAACCAAGGCCTTGCATGGTCCACGGACTTAAGCCTATGGGGAAACCAAGTACATAAAAGAAATCTTACAAGTTTTGGACAAAACCAAGGCCTTGCATGGTCCTCGGACTCAAGCCTATGGGGAAACCAAGTACAAAACATTATTACTGTTAAAGTTTTGGACAGAACCAAGGCCTTGCATGGTCCACGGACTCAAGCCTATGGGGAAACCAAGTACATAAAAGAAATCTTACAAGTTTTGGACAGAACCAAGGCCTTGCATGGTCCTCGGACTCAAGCCTATGGGGAACCACAGTACAATAAAAGAAATCTTACAAGTTTGGACAAACCAAGGCTTGCATGGTCCACGGACTCAAGCCTTATGGGAAACCAAGTACATAAAAGAAATCTTACAATTTTGACAGAACCAAGGCCTTGCATGGTCCCTTGACTCAAGCCTATGGGGCGAAACCAAGTACAAAACATTATTATTGTTAAAGTTTTGGACAGAAACCAAGGCCTTGCATGGTCCACGGACCAAGCCTATGGGGAAAACCAAGTACATAAAAGAAATCTTACAAGTTTTGGACAGAACCAAGGCCTTGCATGGTCCTCGGACTCAAGCCTATGGGGAAACCAAGTACATAAAAGAAATAAGTTTTGGACAGAACCAAGGCCTTGCATGGTCCTCGGACTCAAGCCTATGGGGAAACCAAGTACATAAAAGAATCTTATAAGTTTTGGTCAGAACCAAGGCCTT